>NW_026511358.1:378600-423037 GCF_027579735.1 Bombina bombina | reverse complement strand
CAATCCTTTTGGCTCATTGGATCAGGCCAATCGGATTGAACTTCAATTCTGATTTGGCTGATTGCATCAGCACAATCAGATTTTTCCTACCTTAATTCGATTGGCTTGATAGAAATCCTATCAGCCATCGGAATTCGAGGGACGCCATCTTGGATGACGTCATTTAAAGGAACCGCACCAGAGGTCTTGAAGATTGGAGCCTCATCCCTCTTCTACCCGGATGAGGATGAAGACTTCTGCCGGTCCGGATGTCCTCTTCTGCCAGGATAGGATGAAGACTTCTGCCGGTCTGGATGTCCTCTTCTGCCCCATCGGATGAAGACTTCGGCCCGGCTGGGTGAAGATCGACTCAAGGTAGGGAGATCTTCAGGGGGGTAGTGTTAGGTTTTTTTAAGGGGGGTTTGGGAGGGTTAGAGTAGGGGTATGTGGGTGGTGGGTTTTAATGTTGGGGGGGGTTGTATTTTTTTTTACAGGCAAAAGAGCTGATTACTATGGGGCATGCCCAGCAAAAAGCCCTTTTAAGGGCTGGTAAAAGAGCTGATTACTTTTTAATTTAGAATAGGGTAGGGACCTTTATTATTTTGGGGGGCTTTTTTATTTTATTAGGGGGCTTAGAGTAGGTGTAATTAGCCTAATATTCTTGTAATCTTTTTTTATTTTTTGTAATTTAGTGTTTGTTTGTTATTGGTAATTTAGTTTAGTTTATTTAATTGTATGTAATTGTAGGTAATTTATTTAATTAATGTATTGAAAGTGTAGTGTTTGGTTTAATTGTAACTTAGGTTAGGATTTATTTTACAGGTAATTTTGTAATTATTTTAACTAGGTAGCTATTAAATAGTAAATAACTATTTAATAGCTATTGTACCTAGTTAAAATAAATACAAAGTTGCCTGTAAAATAAATATAAATCCTAAAATAGCTACAATATAAATAATAATTACATTGTAGCTATTTTAGGATTTATTTTACAGGTAAGTATTTAGTTTTAAATAGGAATAATTTATTTAATGATAGTGTAGTGTTAGGTGTAATTGTAACTTAGGTTAGTTTTATTTTACAGGTAAATTGTCTTTATTTAGACTAGGTAGCTATTAAATAGTTAATAACTATTTACTTGCTATTGTACCTAGTTAAAATAAATACGAAGTTGCCAGTAAAATAAATAAATAAAAACCCTAAGATAGCTTCAATGTAATCTATTAGTTATATTGTAGCTAATTAGGTTTTATTTTATCGGTAAGTATTTAGTTTTAAATAGGATTAATTTAGGTAATAATAGTAATATTATTTAGATTATTAATTAATATTTAAGTTAGGGGGTGTTAGACTTAGGTTTAGGGGTTAATAAATTTAGTTATAGGTGGGCGGCGGTATAGGGGGCAGGATAGAGGGTTAATAGGTGTTAGTAGGTGGCGGCGGGGTCCGGGAGGTGGTTTTAGGGGTTAACATATTTATAATAGTTGTGGCGGGTCGGGGAGTGGCGGTTTAGGGGTTAAACAATGCATTTAGTTGCGGCGGGGTCTGGGATCGGCAGGATGGGGTTAATAAATTTATTATAGGTGGCGGCAGGTATGGGGGCAGTCAGATTAGGGGTAATAGGTAAAATGTAGGTGGCGGCGGGTCCGGGAGCGGCGGTTTGGGGTTAATATATTTTATTATAATTGCGGTGGGGTCTAGGAGCGGCGGTTTGGGGTTAATAACTTTATTTAGTTGCGGGGGGCTCTGGGGCGCCGGGTATAGGGGGTAGAACAGTATAGTATAGTGTGAGTGCTTAGTGACAGGGGTATCAATAAAGCTGTAAAAAAGCCGAAGAGCAGCGAGATTGATGATTGATAGCTATCACAGTCCGCTGCTCATCGCTCCGTACTTGGTGCGCGGCTTTTGACAGATTATTGATAACTTTGGCGAGCCTATTCTGGTCCACGGGGCGATGTGAGGCGAGCTTAGGCGAGTGTATTGGGCTGGCAAATGCAATAAGTAGACGGCTTCATAACTAGAGGCCATTGTTGTTAATTTAATAATGTTTGATTTATTAGACAACCAGTTATTGGTGTATGATAAAAACACAAAGGTGAATACACTTTCAGTACCTATGGATGTCACCAGTAGCTACTGGCAAAAGAGCAGTCTAACCTCTGGGGAAAAATAAAAACCTAAGAGGACAACAAATATGGTTGTATCTTTTGTGCCATAAACAGGGCTGCCATCAGGGGTGAATAGGATGACTCCTGTCAGAGGCCCAATGTGCCAGGGGGCCCCATGAAGCAAGAACAACTATTTTTTAAAAATAAGAAAAATTCACATTTTGGCAGCTACTAGAGGGCACTACAGCAGAGTGCTATTGAGTGTGGGAAATGTCATTACATGGAGTAAAGCTTTAGCATCAAGAGGATTTCTGATTGTGCACTAAACCACTATGTACGGTGTGAGTCAGTTTATGCAGTGTGTGCCAGAATCAGGCGGCAGATCACTTTCATTTGCAGAGGAGGTAGGACTTACTTAGTAAATGTTTTTTATTTATTTGTGCAATTTTAGATTGTAACTTTGGTGTGGGTAGTTGAGTGGTGGGGCCGGGTCCATAAAAACACATTTTTTAGCAATATGCAGCAGTGTATTTGACAATGCTGAAATTTTATATTTAAACCAGGCAGAAATGTTTCCTCCTTAATACACAAATGGTAGGTGCCCTTTTGGCAGATATGATATGATTTTTTTTATTTATATATATATTTTAGTTAGACATGTGTGATGCTAAAAAATTTGTTTTGTTTCGTTTTCATTAGTTAAATAAATAATTTTGTTTCGGCAAATTAGTTATGTTAAGTTAAATCGTTTTTTCAGGTTCCATTCATATTTTTGTATCCATTCTTTATTCATATGCATTATTCTATTCTGAAGTTTAGAATAGAATAATGCATATGAATAAAGAACGGATCCGAAAAAATGAAAAGGATCCGAAAAAACGATTTAACTAAACATAACGAATATGCTGGTCATTGCCAAAACAAAATTATCTAAAACCGCCGCCGCCACCACCCACATCACCGCCCCCCACATTGTCGAAACTAACTAAACTTATTAACCCTAAACCGCACCCCCCACATCACTGACACTAAATAAACCTATTAACCCCTAAACTGCCTTTCCCCGACACTAACTGAACACTAAATAAATCTATTAACCCCTAAATCGCCATTCCCAAACATTGCCAACACTAACTAAACCTATTAACCCCTAAACCGCAGTTCCCGACATCGCGAAACTAAATAAACCTAATACCCCTAAACCACAGTTCCCAAACATCACCGACACTATCTAAACATATTAACCCCTAAACCGCAGTTCCCAAACATCGCCCCAACACTAACTAAACCTATTAACCTCGAAACCGCCGTTCGTAAACAACGCCGACACTAACTAAACTTATTAACCCCTAAAACGCTGTTCCCAAACATTGCCAACACTAACTAAACCTATTAACCCCTAAACCGCCAACCCCCACATCGCAACAAACTAAATTAAACTATATTAACCCTTTAAGGACACAGCTTTCAGTTTTCTCAATTGTTTTATGACGGAAAAATTCCGTCATATGTCCTTAAGAGGTTAACCCCTAAACCTAACACCCCCTAACTTTAACATAATTAAAATAGACCTAAATTAACGTTACAATTAACTAACTACCTATTTAAAAATAAATACAAACTTACCTGTGAAATAAAAATAAAACCTAAGCTAGCTACAATATAACTATTTACTAACTACCTAGTTAAAATAAATACAAACTTACCTATGAAATAAAATAAAACCTAAGCTTACACTAATAAAACCTAACATTACAAAAATAAAAAACCTAACATTACAAAAAAAATTAAAACTACAATTGCAAAAAATATGAAACACTAAAATTACAAAAAATAAAAAAAACTACCATTACAAAAAATAACAAACGAAATTATACAAAACAATAAAAATTATTCCTATTCTAATATCCCGTTTAAAAAAATACACCCCAAAATAAAAAAAAACCTAATCTATAATAAACTACCAAGGGCCTTAAAAGGGCCTTTTGTAGGCCATTGCCCTAAAGTTAACAGCTCTTTTTCGGCCTATTAAAAATAAAAAATGCCTAATCTAAAAAAGTTAAACAGCTCTTTTGCTAAAAAATTAAAACAAACACCCCTTATATTACAAACCCCCCCAAACCCCCAAAAAAAAAAACCTTACTAAAAAAACAAATCTACCCATTGCCATGAAAAAGGGCATTGGTATGGGCATTGCCTTTAAAAAGGGCATTCAGCTCTTTTTCAGCCCATTAAAACCCTATCTAAAAAAAAAAAAAAAAATCCCAAAAAACCTAAACACTAACCCCAAAATCAGTACTCACAGTTGCTGAAGTCTGGCGAAAGATCATCATTCCAGTGGTGAAGCATCTTCATCCAGGCGGCTCCATCTTCATCCATCGCGGCATCTTCTTCCTCCCTGCGGAGGCAGAGCGCTCGATGTGCGGAGGCGGAGGTCCATTGGTCCGACATAGAGTCCTCTTCATGCGATCGTCCGCCGTACACTGAGGATTCAATGCAAGGTACCCCTTTTATATTGGGTACCGCTGCATTCCTATTGGCTGAAAAATTTAAATCAGCCAATAGGAATTAGAGCTGCTTAAATCCTATTGGCTGTTTAAATCAGCCAATAGGATTAAAGCAGCTCTAATTTCTATTGTCTGATTTTAATTTTTGATGACAAACGCCGCCTGGATGAAGATTCTTCGCCGCTGGGATGAAATCTTTCGCCGGACTTCAGCAACTGTGAGTACCGATTTTGGGGTTAGTGTTAGGTTTTTTTGGGGTGTATTTTTTTTAGATTAGGGTTTTAATGGGCCAGAAAAGAGCTGAATGCCTTTTTATGTGGCAGTAAAAGAGCTGAATGCCCTTTTAAGGGCAATGCCCATACAAACGCCCTTTTCCGGGCAATGGGTAGATTAGTTTTTTTTTAGTTAGGTTTTTTTTATTTTGTGGGTTTGTAGGGGTGGGGGTTTGTAATGCTAGGGGGTGTTTGTTTTTATTTGTTGCAAAAGAGCTGTTAACTTTAGGGCAATGCCCTACAAAAAGGCCCTTTTAAGGGACCTTGGTAGTTTATTGTAGATTAGGTTTTTTTTTATTTGGGGTGGTTTTTTTTGTTTTTTTTAAATGGGGTAGTAGAATAGGAATAATTTTTATTATTTTGGATAACTCGTTTGTTATTTTTGTAATTGTATTTTTTTTTTATTTTTTGTAATTGTAGATTGTAGTGTTTATTAAATTTTTGTAATTGTGGTTTTCATGTTTTTGTAATGTTAGGTTTTTATTTTTAGTAATGTTAGGCTTTTTTAGTTTAAGCTTAGGTTTTATTTTTATTTCACAGGTAAGTTTGTATTTTTTTTTTTTTTTTTTTTTATTTTTTTTTTTATTGAAGTTCAGTCAAAGGCTTACATGCAAGTCATGTCATCAAAAGAAAAACATAGATGAACTGGTAATAAACATACAAGCAATAAGAAAATAGATTAGACAGTATATAATGACCTATCATGGGGGCATAAATGTAATGCTTGCCTTTTGTAACTGTATACCTCCTATTTGATAAATGAGGCCATCATGGACCTCCTAGTAATAAAGAGAATGCATAGCTACAGGAGGAACCTGCTAATTGGAAGAGACCGCCTTGGATCTCATATGTTGAACTTCTATTTAGTTTTTATTTCTTAACAGCCATGTAGCGAACTGCTGTGTTATAATATGGTTCTCCCTAACTTCTTAAAGGGTCAGTCCGGGTTTTTAATGAACTTATTAGATATTGTAGGGGAGAACTATAAAAAAGGGCTGAAATAGGTTGTACAAAGCAAAAAAGGTGGAAAAGTTGATAAGAGTGATAAAAGTGCCAACAGCTGCCTAATAACTATAGGAGAACAATGTTATTGCCTTTGTGGGTTCCCTCCAAGTGGTATCCTAGTAATATTTGGTATATCAACATAATTTGACATCTATATCTATGTACTATCGTCTCCCTGAATTAACATTAGGCACTACTGGTAGTTTATAGCTTGCAGAACTAGTACTTACGTCATTTAAATTACAATTAGTGGGACTTCCATGTGTTAGAGTAAGAGTCAGCAAAAAAAGAGTTAGAAGCCTTACACTTATGTCACTGGATTACTATGTGTGTGCACTGGTAATTGTTTGGCGTGCTAATCTGGTGGACATTTGGGCCATATGAGACTTATGAGCATTTGCCTATAATAGCTGCAAGTATGTAGGATCAGTGGGAGGGAGTATACCAGACCATCCCGGCCGCAGACAGCCCAGTCACTCCAATCACCTCTGCCTTCACTTTAAAAAGGAAGATAAATATTAATTTTGGCCTCAAATAGCGCCTTGCCATCAGAGAGAAAAAAAAAAAAAAAAATGTATTAGAGGATTGAGCAGAGATGAGTAGGTAATGCTCTAGGGGTGCTCTTAATAACAAGCAGAACTGGTAAGCATATAATTTAGCCAACATGCTAAGAGATCCTATGCGTGTGAAATAGTTAACAATCGTCATACGCCATATATATGAATACATAAACAACATGTATAAAGATGAATGAAAAACATACAAAGAAATGAAACCCCACAAGAAACTCTTATACTGGAGAGTAACATAGTGAATAACTGTTCCAAGGGTGCCTGTAAGAGAGAACATACTAGTAAAAATACCATACTACTACCATGCACTCCAAGGGGGTGTTCTTTTAGTTATAGAAGCCACAGCACATGTCCTATTAAGAAATACTCTGTGTAGAATAGGGATTTACAAAAACAAACTAGCACTGTATCCATACTGCTCTCCCAGCCAACAATCCAGCTACAAAGATATGGTAATTATGACCTATGTGTCAAGGTTTATGCAGACATTAAAGTTAATAGACTGACTTCTTTATATTGAGACAAGCGAATAATAAAACGTAGCAGACCCAGCTCTTATGTTTAAAGGTTTGACAGTAGGAAATCACAAACACGTTTAGAACACTGAGTATGCACACTTAACTATAAAAGGGTAATACCACTTGCAGTTAAAAAAAATGATCAGCCCTGGAGCTTCATTTAGCAAGTCTATGGTGGTTATACTGTTAGGGCAATAAGTCACAGAGATAGAGTCCACAAGCGTAACCGCTCCACCTCCATCATTTTCTCCTCTCACCCAACACCGCTTCTGTGAATCAAAGAAAACCTGAGAGTACCGATCTTCTTGCAGGCAAACAGGCCACCTACGATCCCTCCGCCTCTCGTATTGCAGTTTGTGGCATCAGAGAATGAGAAGGGATAACTGTTGGGCCCGGCTTCGCTTTTAATGTAAGGCTTGTGCGGAACCTGAGGTGCGTGCCCCATGCTGCATCCAGAAGTATAGTGGCGCAAAGTGTAGCGGCGGCATAGAGGGTCATCTAGTTCCATAGGTATACGCAGGCTAGGCTCCTCATGGGACACTAGTTAGAAGCTGTAGTTGCCATAGCTGGGTTCCATGTGACACGCTGGTAGCAAGGGTCGGAAACTCACACTCTGGTGTGGGGGCAGCTGCAGCTGTGTCTGCTCGTCCAGCCGAAGTTTGTATTTATTTTAACTGGTAGTTAGTAAACAGTTTGTTATAGCTAGTTTAGGTTAATTTTTATTTCACAGGTAAGTTTGTATTTCTTTTTCAATAGGTGTCACGCCACTCTAGCCATTGCTATTGGCGCAGTGTCTTCTTCCTTGCTCGTTCAGCCGGGCTGTGTCGGGTCCAGATGCTCCTCTCTCTCAGATGCCGGTCTGGATTCCTCTGGCGCGAATCCTGCGCCTATGTAAGTTGCTCAATAACGATCTATCACTGCCCAAGTATAGGTGTTACCTTGTGTGCCTGGGTGTGATAGATCATTGTTTAATTTAGCTAACTCGTGTATGATCCCTGCCTGTCTGACTACTCTGCTGCTATACCCCTTAATTACTGGATTGATATACTGCTGCTGAACCCTGCCTGTCTGACTACTCTGCTTTAACCCTTAATTACTGGATTTATGTACTGCTGCTGAACCCTGCCTGTCTGACTACTCTGCTTATTAACCCCTGTTGTCCTGGATTGCCTATTTGTTGCCAAACCCTGCCTGTCAGACCATTCTAGTGGTGTGCCCTTGGACTGCTTTACTGTTGTCAAATCCTGTCTGACCATTCTAGTGGTGTGCCCTTTGACTGCTTTGCTGTTGCCAAACCCTGCCTGCCTGGCCATCTAGTGGTTTATCCTTGGACTGCTTTGCCGTTGTGCTGGGGACTGTCCAGCCTGTGGTGAGTGCCACCTTCCTCAACTTACTAACTTTCTCTGCTGGGATATTTCCTATAATTCCTGCTTGAAACTACTGTTTCGAGTTCGGTCTGATAGAGGAATATCCCGCGAGCATTACAATAGGTAGTTAGTTAATAATTGTAACTTTAATTTAGGTGTATTTTAATTATGTTAAAGTTAGGGGATGTTAGGTTTAGGGTTAATATAGTTTAATTTAGGTTGTTGCGATGTGGAGGCTGGAAGTTTAGGGGTTAATAGGTTTAGTTAGTGTTGGCGATGGGTGTATGGCAGTTTAGGGGTTAATGGTTTAGTTTAGTGTCGGCGATGTTTGGGAACTGCAGTTTAGGGGTTAATAGGTTTAGTTTGTGTTGGCATTGTTTGGGAACTGTGGATTAGGGGTTAATAGGCTTAGTTTGTGTTGGTGATGTTTGGAAACTGTGGTTTAGGGGCTAATAGGTTTAGTTAGTGTTGCAGATGTTGGGGAAATGCAGTTTAGGGATTAATAGGTTTAGTTTGTGTCGACGATGTTTGGAACTGCGGTTTAGGGGTAATAGGTTTTCTTAGTTTTGGTGGTGTTTGGGAATGGCAATTTAGCGCTTAATAAGTTTACTTAGTTTTGGCGATGTCAGGGAACGGCGGTTTAGGGTAAATAGTTTTATTTAGTGACTTAGTGTCGGCGATGTCGGGGAACTGTGGTTTAGATTAGATCAATGAAAAATTCTGAATATAAATAATGGATTTGAAAATTCGGAAACTGATTTTTTCGGTTTGGAAATTCAGATGCATTCGAATCTCTGAATCTGCCAAAAACAAAATTCGGACGAAACGAAACGCACATGTCTAATTTTCATTAATTTCAGTTTACTGCCCCTTTATGCAAGGACTTTCCAGATGACAGGAGCATTGTATCTAAGATTTTTACATCTGCATAAAATGTTATACTCTCAGGCTAAGATTGCTCAGTGTTTGAAATGAGACAGGTTAACTTAACACTGTTCAGTTTACACTACACCTGACTTAATTTTGAAATACATACAAACAAGCCTAAATGCTGCATTTAACCAGATTTAATGGTATGAGACCTATTGCCACAGCTTATGGTTCCACCAAGACCATATAGAGTACAGCATTTTCAAAATCCATAAGTACAGCTAACAGATGGGAACATTTGTACACCAGATTTGAAGTGGTGCTCTTGTTTGGGGAAAATATGGGGGACCAAACCTATGTCAACCTTTTTAAAAGTAATTTTCTTCATCTACCCATTCATCAATAATGTTCAATTTGAATTCACAGAAGTATTTTTGTTTGCACATTTACAAATATGATTCTTTAAAAAGTGAGCTCTTAATTTCTGATAAAAAGTGAACTCTTAACTTCTGCTATTTTTTATCATGCATGTCACACACTGTTGATTTAGGGGATGACAATGTGCAGAGATTTTACCTCCTGTGAGTGTTTCTATGGGTGTCTGTTTATGTCTTTGTGCTTTTGCTGATGTATCTATAAGTGTGTATGTATTTTTTTTGTGGATCTCTCTGTGAGGGTTTGTGTGTGTGTCTTTGTGTGTTTTCTGTGGGTGTCTGTGATTGTGTATGTCTTTGTGTGTTTTCTGAGGCTGTCTCTTTCGGTGTTTCCTTGGGTGTATGTGCAAGTTTGAGTTTGTGTGTGTGTGTGTGTGTCTATTGTCTGTTCCTTTTTAGGACATTTTGACCTTACTACTGATTATTTATATCTTTCTACAGACTTTGAGACTAATGAGACCTTTCTGGAAATCACCAATCCACCACTTAACCTTTAAATTATTGTTTAGGCAGTTCAGGCCCTTCCTTTCAGCCACTGCATGCTGTCATCATATAGTTGGCATCTTCCTTGACAAAAATATAATCAGAACTCCATATTTTGTCTTGTAAATCTCCTTTTTTGACAAAACTGTAGTCTACCTCATTTTTTGTCAGGTCAATGTAAACAAGTGCTGAGTGTCTGAGTGAGAGTGTTTGTGTTTTTTCTTTGCGTGTCTGCTAGAGTGTCTTATGTGAATCCTTATGTACGTCTGTGTGTTTCTGTGTTTGTGTGTTACTACCTTTACAACAATTCTAAGTTTGACTACACTAAAGAATAAAGTGCATTACATTTTAGTCACTTGCTCAAAAATTGCACATGTCAAAGGGGGAGGGGGCCCCAATCAATGGTTAAGTAAGAGGCCCCAAAATTTCTAGTGGCGGCCCTGACCGTAAGTGATTAACAAAACAGTCAGTTGTCGTAATGTTCCCAGGACAATCCTGAATTGTGGCTTATTTTATAACTGTCCAAGGAGTCTGTTCACATTATAAAAAAAAAAAAAATTGGCCTGAGTCTTATGCTTGACATTGATGGTTGAATGTAGGACTATAATATCTTTGTTGGTCTTATGTATATATTTGTTTGCATGGTGTGTCTTTTGAGCCTGTTGCATTTTACATAAAAACAGCAGAAAAATGAAATGATATACCAGATTTAGTGAAATGGCATCTGTGGGTCTCCTGCACTTTACAGATCAGTTGTAATATTATGTACAATACATTGGGTGATTGTAAATTAAGCACATTAGGACCAGTTGCTGTTTCGGGTCAACAGGGCCACATCAAGACTTTCTTGGTCCCTAGGCTCTTATGTGCTTTTGGGGCGAGAATTACATATACGGCACAGGCTTCAGCGTAATTGCTGAAACCCGCTTCGCCCATAATTTCCCCTTGCACATCAAGGAATCACGTAAACCCCGCCAGCAGTTCATAAAGGTTAGATAAACTAGTGATGTCCATAAATGTGGTAAATACAAATTTCTGGAGTCGCCAGTGACTTATGGCACATTAGAAACTGCAGGCACCTAAGAAAAAAAAAAAAAAGTTAAATTCCCGTAAAGTCTAACCCGCCTCCCAAAAAAAAAACCTGACACGTAAAAACCCCTATATCCGCAATCCCCCCACATCGCAACTGATAATAAAAGTATTAACCCCTAAAATGACAACCCCCCACAACGCAATAGGCCTAATAAACTATTAACCCCTAATCCATCATTCATCTACATCTCGATCTCCCTAATATATGTATTAACCCCTAACCCACCATTCACCCACATCGCAAACTACCTAATAAATGTATTAACCCCTAACCCGCCATTAACCCACATTGCAATTAACCTAATTAAATTATAAACCCCTAAACCGCCATATACCCACATCGCAATTAACCTAATAAATCTATTAACCCCTAAACCTGCCAAGAACCCCCACAACGCAATTAACCTATTTAAATTACTATGCCCCCTAACCTAACACCCCCTAAATTAACCCCAATTACCTAAAAAAAAAATACTAAGTTACAATTAAAATAAAAAAACCTACTTTAAAAATAAAAAAAAAAAAGTTTAAATTAATCTAAAATTATAAAAAATAAAAAAATCTAGCATTACATAAAATAATAAACCAAATTATCAAAAAAATAATAAAATTAAACCTAATCCCTAAGAAAATAAAAAAGCCCCCCAAAATAAAAACACCCCCCTAATCTAAACTATACTACCACATACCCTTTAAAAGGGCCTTTTGGTAGGGGCATTGCCTAAGTTAAACAGCTCTTTTGCATTAAAAAAAATACTAAGTCCCCCCTCTAACAGTAAAACCCCCCCACCAACCAAACCCTCCAAATAAAAAACCTAATACTAAAAAAATCCTAAACTACCCATTGCCCCTAAAGGAGCATTTTTATGGGCATTGGTGGCTTTAAGGGCATTCAGCTCTTTTACTGCCCTTAAAAGAACATTAAGTTCTTTTACAAGTGCCCATTAAATCCCTAATCTAAAAAATTAAAAAAAAATCCAAACTCTAAGCACCAAATAGATATTTACCGTTCCTGAAGTCTGGTGGAGAAGTGTCCTCTTCCAAGCGGCGGTGAAGTCTTCTTGGAACCGGTACATCCTCCATCTTCATTCAGGATCAAGCCGGCACAGAGTGGAGACGACCGCAGAACTGAAATACCAAATGTGGTGAAAATATTTGAGTCAATGGTACTTGTAAAGATAGTCCGGTTCCAAAATCAAAGTGGGCGAGGGGGTTGCAGCTCCTTCCTTGCCCAAAGGTGTCTGTTCCCAGGCTTAGGTAAAAGGTGAGTCAAAGTTATGTTTCTCTAGAAGGAGAAAAGAAAGAGCGCATCCACGATCTAAGTGCAGTAAATAGGTTTACAGTTTTATTGAAAAGATAAAACACATATAATTTACACTCACAAAAGTGCCCCAAACATATGAGGTATGTCCTTTCCTTAAAAGTTATACACAGAATGCTGCTCCAGCACAGGTGACCTCCTTACCTGTCCCCCTCCGTGTAAGCTGATATACAATACAATCAGGTATCACTGGGTACTAAGTCAAGATAGAAGTGCTGTGAGCTACGTTGTGTATAGAGGAAATCGTGTGAAAGTGCAATTTGGAAAACAAACTATATAAGCCTGGCTAGTAGTTTGAACCAAACATCAATCACATCCTATTCCTAACACGTCAGATTATGGGCGTGGCCTTACACGTTTCGCAGGATCCTCCCGCTTCGTCAGAGGCTATGCCCATAGTGACCATAATCTGCCCTTATGTATGGTTTGTGCAACACGCCTCCAATTGCTGATTTGGGTGAAATCTGGGGGCGTGTTATATGGGTGTATCCAAGTAAGTTGCTGAAGAGCCGAAACATATAGTGTGCATCTGTTTACGAGACTCTGCGCTGTCTAGTATGTTGCGCAATGGCTAGTCAGAACGTGCCCCTTATATAACAAAATATATCAAAAATAATATTATACATTCATCTACTATATAAAAAGTGAAACAAAACAATTCAGAATAGCATATTAAACCTTGACATACAATTTGATAAACATATATAAAACACAAGTAATTTAAAAATCGAATAAAAGAGGGAAATAAGATCCTTATAAAAACAAACATTGTGATTAATCACAACACAGATTTGTATATTACAGGTGTATCCAAAAAAACACAGCGACAATTTGAGCTCTAGTAAATATATATAAAAAAGAATAATTTCAAATATATAAAAAAAAGGAGAAGGAAGAGCATTTTTACTAAAGCTCCATAAATGTTATAGAGTTAAAATAACCAATAATATACTGCTAGTAGACGATGGTGGGGTATATATATAAAAAGACAGTCCCGTCTTTTCTATGTTTATATATCAAGAAATGCTGCTAGATCAATATCACGGTTGAGACCCCCTGGACCCAAAGTTTGCAATTTGGTGATCCAGAAGGTCTCTCCGTTGTCTGAGTCGAAGCAGACGGTTTCCGCCTCTTGTATCTCTTTTTATATGTTCAATCCCAACAATGGTAAGACCAGGTTTGTCCTGATTATGTAATTTCTAGGAAGTGTGCTGATACACCATGATTGTCCATACCTGCCGTCTATTATTTCTAAGGTGTTCGCTGAATCTGGGTTTTCATACAGCGCTTAAGTGCGCCCTATATAGATCCTATCACACGAACACCTAGAAGATATACCACATAGTTAGTTCTACATGTATAAGATCTTTAATTTCATACTGTCTGATCATTTTTCTCCTTGTTAAGTGTAGTCAGTCCACGGGTCATCCATTACTTATGGAATATATCTCTTCCTAGCAGGAAAGCTACAAGAGATTACCCAAGCAGAGCTGCTATATAGCTCCTCCCCTCACATAGTCATACTCAGTCATTCTCTTGCAGCCTAACTAAAAGGACTGGAGAGATCTGTGGTGTTTTTTAACTTAGTTTATTTCTTCAATCAAAAGTTTGTTATTTTTAAATGGCACCGGAGTGTGCTGTTTGATTCTCAGGCAGCATTAGAAGAAGAATCTGCCTGCGTTTTTCTATGTCTTAGCAGACGTAACTAAGATCCACTGGCTGTTCTCATCTGAGGAGTGAGGTAACTTCAGAGAAGGGGACTAGCATGCAGGGCTCCCCTGCAACAAATGAGGTATGTGCAGTAATTTATTTTTCTGAGGAATGGAATTGACTGAGAAAATACTGCTGATACCAATGTAAAGTAAGTTCAGCCTTAAATGCAGTGATAGCGACTGGTATCAGGCTGATGAGTGTGTGTTACACTGAATGTATTTTTCTAAGGAATGGAATTGACTCTGAAAATACTGTTAATACTGAAATAATGTATGAGCCTTAACTGCAGTAAAAAGTGACTGGTTAGCAGGCTTATTAATAACACTTCATAACTTTTCAAATGTATGTTTAAAACTTTTACTGGCATGTTAATCGTTTTTTGTGAGGTACTTGGTGATAAAACTTACTGGGGCATGATTTTTACCACATGGCCATCTTTGTTTTCTGCATAGAAACAGTTATCTGAGCTTCCCCACTGTTGTAATATGAGTGGGAGGGGCCTATTTTAGCGCTTTTTTGTGTGCAGGAAAAATTCAGTCACAATCTGTCTACTTCATCCTCCATGATCCAGATCGTCTCTAGAGAGCTCAGGGGTCTTCAAAATTCATTTTGAGGGAGGTAATCAGTCACAGCAGACCTGTGACAGTGTGTTTGACTGTGATAAAAACGTTAATTATAAATTGTTATCCGTTTTTGGGTACTAAGGGGTTAATCATCCATTTGCTGGTGGGTGCAATCCTTTGCTAACTTAATACATTTACTCTGAAAAATGTGGTTGCTATAACTATTTTGGTCATTGTTATTTCAACTGTGTCAGCTTTTCTGTGCTTCTTAAGGCACAGTAGCGTTTTTTTATATTGCTTGTAAATTTATTTTGAAAAGTATTTCCAAGCTTGCTAGTCTCATTGCTAGTTTGTTTAAACATGTCTGACACAGATGAATCTCTTTGTTCACTATGTTTAAAGGCCAATGTGGAGCCCAATAGAAATTTGTGTACTAATTGCATTGATGCTTACTTTAAATAAAAGTCAATCTTTACATGTAAAGAAATTATCACCAGACAACGAGGGGGAAGTTATGCCGACTAACTCTCCTCACGTGTCAGTACCTTCGCCTCCCGCTCAGGAGGTGCGTGATTTTGTGGCGCCAAGTACATCAGGGAGGCCCTTACAAATCACTTTGCAAGACATGGCTACTGTTATGACAGAAGTATTAATCTAAGTTGCCAGAATTAAGAGGCAAGCGCGATAGCTCTGGGTTAAGGATAGAGCGCGCGATGAGGATGAGAGCCATGTCAGATACTGCGTCACAGTTTGCAGAACGTGAGGACGGAGAGCTTCATTCTGTGGGTGACGGATCTGATCCAGGGAGACTGGATTCAGAGATTTCCTAATTTTAAATTTAAGCTAGAGAACCTCCGCACATCGCTAGGGGAGGTATTAGCGGCTCTGAATGATTGTAACACGGTTGCAATTCCAGAGAAATTATGTAGGTTGGATAGATACTATGCGGGTACCGGTGTGTACTGACGTATTTCCTATACCAAAAAAGGCTTACAGAGATTATTAGCAAGGAGTGGGATAGACCTGGTGTGCCTTTTACCCCTCCTCCCATATTTAGGAAAATGTTTCCTATTGACGCCACCACACGAGACTTATGGCAGACGGTCCCTAAGGTGGAGGGAGCAGTTTCTACTTTAGCTAAGCGTACCACTATCCCGGTGGAGGATAGTTGTGCCTTTTCAGATCCCAATGGATAAAGAAATTAGAGGGTTACCTTAAGAAAATGGTTTGTTCAACAAGGTTTTATTTTACAGCCCCTCGCATGCATTGCGCCTGTCACTGCTGCGGCAGGCATTCTGGTTTGAGTCTCTGGAAGAGGCCATTCGCTCAGCTCCATTGGATGAAATATCAACAAGCTTAAGACACTTAAGGCTAGCTAACGCATTTGTTTCTGATGCCGTGTGCATTTAAACCAAACTTACGGCTAAGAACTCCGGATTCACCATCCAAGCGCGCAGAGCGCTATGGCTTAAATCCTGGTCAGCTGACGTGACTTCTAAATCTAAATTGCTTAATATTCCTTTCAAAGGGCAGACCTTATTCGGGGCCCAGGCTTGAAAGAAATTATTGCTGACATTACGGAGGTAAGGGCCATGCTCTACCTCAGGACAGAGCCAAATCAAAGGCCAAACAGTCTAATTTTCGTGCCTTTCGTAACTTCAAGGCAGGAGCAGCATCAACTTCCTCCCTCCAAAACAGGAAGAGCTGTTGCTCGTACAGACAGGGCTGGAAAGTTAACCAGTCCTGGAACAGGGGCAAGTAGGGCCAAGAAACCTGCTGCTGCCCCCCAAAACAAGCATGAAGAGAGGGCCCCTTATCCGGAAACAGGATCTAGTGGGGGGGCAGACTTTCTCTCTTCGCCCAGGCTTGGGCAAGAGATGTCCAGGATCCCTGTGGCATTGGAGATCATATCTCAGGGATATCTCCTGGACTTCAAAACTTCTCCTCCACGGGGGAGATTTCATCTTTCAAGGTTATCAGCAAACCAAATAAAGAAAGAGGCATTTCTACACTGTGTACAAGACCTCTTACTAATGGGGTAATCCACCCAGTTCCGCGGACGGAACACGGCAGGGATTCTATTCAAAACCTATTTGTGGGTTCCCAAGAAAGATGGAACCTCAGGCCAATCTTGGACTTAAAAATCCTAAACAAATTTCTAAGAGTTCCATCATTCAAAATGGAAACTATTCAACCATCCTTCCCATGATCCAAGAGGGTCAGTACATGACCACAGTGGGATCTAAAGGATTGCCTACCTTCACATACCGATTCACAAGGACCATTACCGTATCTGAGATTTGCCTTCCTAGACAGCATTACCAGTTTGTAGCTCTTCCCTTCGGATTAGCTACGGCTCCAAGAATCTTTAAAACAAAAATTCTAGGATCACTTTCTGGCGGGTACTAAGACCGCGAGGCATAGCGTGACTCCGTACCTGAGACGACATTCTGATACAAACGTCAAGTTTTCAAACTGCCAAGTCTCATACAGAGATAGTTCTGGCATTTCTGAGGTTGCATGGGTGGAAGGTGAACGTGGAAAAGAGTTCTCTATTACCACTTACAAGAGTTCCCTTTCTAGGGACTCTTATAGATTCCTGTAGAGATGAAAATTTACCTGACAGAGGCCAGGTTATTAAAACTTCTAAATGCTTGCCGTGTCCTTCACTCCATTCCACACCCGTCAGTAGCTCAGTGCATGGAAGTAATCGGCTTAATGGTACGGCAATGAACATAGTACCATTTGCGCACCTGCATCTCAGACCGCTGCAATTGTGCATGCTAAGTCAGTGGAACGGGATTACTCAGATTTGTCCCCCCTACTAAATCTGGATCAAGAGACCAGAGATTCTCTTCTATGGTGGCTTTCTCGGCACATCTGTCCAAGGGGATGACCTTTCGCAGGCCAATTGGACGATTGTAACAACAGACGCCAGCCTTCTAGGCAGGGGAGCAGTCTGGAATTCCCTGAAAGCTCAGGGGATTATGGACTCAGAGGAGAAACTCCTCCCAATAAATATTCTGGAGTTAAGAGCAATATCAATGCTCTCCTAGCTTGGCCTCAGTTAGCAACTCTGAGGTTCATCAGATTTCAGTCGGTACAACATCACGACTGTGTGCTTACCATCAACCATCAAGGGGGAACCAGAAGTTTCCCTAGCGATGTTGGAAAGTCTCAAAGATTATTCGCTGGGCAGAGTCTCACTCTTTCCACCTGTCAGTGATCTACATCCCAGGCATGGAGAACTGGGAGGCGGATTTTCTAAGTCGCCAGACTTTTCATCCGGGGGAGTGGGGAGCTTCATCCGGAGGTCTTTGCTCAACTGATTCTTCGTTGGGGCAAACCATATCTGGATCTCATGGCGTCTCGTCAGAACGCCAAGCTTCCTTGTTACGGATCCAGGTCCAGTGGACCCGGGAGTGGTGCTGATAGATCTCTGACAGCCCCTTGTCTTCAACATGGCTTTATGTGTTTTCCACCATTCCCGATGCTTCCTCGTTTGATTGCCAAGATCAAACAGGAGAGAGCTTCGTGATTCTGATAGCGCCTGCGTGGGCCACGCAGGACCTGGTATGCAGACCTAGTTGACATGTCGTCCTGTCCACCGTGGTCTCTGCCTCTGAGACAGGACCTTCTAATTCAGGGTCCTTTCAAACATCCAATCTAATTTCTCTGAGGCTGACTGCATGGAGATTGAACGCTTTGATTCTATCAAAGCGTGGCTTCTCGAGTCGGTTATTGATACCTTAATACAGGCTAGGAAGCCTGTTACCAGAAAAAATTTACCATAAAGATATGGCGTAAATATTTACATTGTGCGAATCCAAGAGTTACTCATGAGTAAGGTTAGGATTCCTAGGATATTGTCCTTTCTACAAGAGGGTTTAGAAAGGGCTTATCTACTAGTTCGTTAAAGGTACAGATTTCTGCTCTGTCTATTCTTCTACACAAACGTCTGGCTGAATGTTCCAGACGTTCAGGGCTTTCTGTCAGCTTTAACTAGGATTAAGCCTGTGTTTTAGAGTCTGTTGCTGCTCCGCCGTGGAGCTTAAACTTAGTTCTTAATGTTCTTCAAGGGCGTTCCATTGAACCCCTTCATTCCATTGATATCAAGCTGTTAGCTTGGAAAGTTGCTGTTTTTGATGGCTATTTCCTTCGGCTCGAAGAGTCTCTGAGTTATCTGCCTTACATTGTGATTCTCCTTATCTGAGTTTTCATTCAGACAAGGTAGTCCTGCGTTACTAAACCTGGGGTTCTTACCTAGAGGTAGTTACTACAGGAATATCAATCAAGAGATTGTTGTTCATCTCTGTGTCCTAACCCTTCTTCAAAGAAGGAACTGACTTTTGCATAATCTGACTTAGTCCGTGCCCTGAAATTCTATTTAGCAGGCAACTAAGGATTTTCGTCAAACTTCTTCCCTGTTTGTCGTTTACTCTGGGACAGAGGAGAGGTCAAAAGGCTTCGGGCTACCTCTCTCTCTTTTTGGCTTCGTAGCATAATACGCTTAGCCTATGAGACTGCTGGACAGCACCTCCTGAAAGGATTACAGGCTCATTCTACTAGAGCTGTGGCTTCCACCTGGCCTTTATAAATGAGGCCTCTGTTGAACAGATTTGCAAGGCTGCGACTTGGTCTTCGCTTCACACTTTTTCAAAATTTTATCAAATTTTGACACTTTTGCTTCGTCGGGAGGCTATTTTTGGAGAAAGGTACTTCAGGCAGTGGTTCCTTCTGTTAATGTTCCTGCCTTGTCCCTCCCTTCATCCGTGTACTTTAGCTTTGGTATTGGTATTCCATAAGTAATGGATGACCCGTGGACTGACTACACGTAACAGGAGAAAACATAATTTATGCTTACCTGATTAAATTCCTTTCTCCTTGTATGTGTAGTCAGTCCACGGCCCTCCCTGTTTTTACGGCAGGTCTAAATTTTAATTAAACTCCAGTCACCACTGTACCCTATGGTTCCTCCTTTCTCGACCGCTTTGGTCGAATGACTGAATATGACATGTGAGGGGAGGAGCTATATAGCAGCTCTGCTTGGTAATTCTCTTGCAGTTTCCTGTTAGGAAGAGATATATTCCATAAGTAATGGATGACCCGTGGACTGACTACACTACAGGAGAAAGGAATTTATCAGGTAAAGCATAAATTATGTTTTTGTTGCCCCAAAGAAATGATTACTTGAATCCATGTGGCTACAACAAGTACATCCTTTCCTTCCACATTTGAATGAGCCTTGGGCTTGTCTCTCTAACCAGTTTTTACTTTTTATATTCAAAGATTGAGGCTTTTGTAATTTGAGACCCTTTGGAATAATTCCATATTTCTCAAAATTCTCTAATGTTATTAGGTCATACAGCAGTTTATCTGTGACTTGTATAATTTTTTCTAATTTCTAAAGAGTATCTTGGGGGTCTTTTTCTTCGTCCCCTATTAGCATAGTGTCACAGGACAAAAGTCTGCTTCTGGTATGTTGGATCAAAATAGTTTCCAAATGTCTCAGCACTTAACATATTTCAGCAGTAAATATATGGTCTCTTACAAGGTTATATGGAAGCACCAATTAACAACAAACTGAGTACCAGGATATCTAGATATCTAAATAAATAAAAAAAAT
Organism: Bombina bombina; assembly: GCF_027579735.1. Classification (NCBI taxonomy): domain Eukaryota; kingdom Metazoa; phylum Chordata; class Amphibia; order Anura; family Bombinatoridae; genus Bombina; species Bombina bombina. Next base: position 402,607 of record NW_026511358.1, on the reverse strand, counting down.
AAAAAAAAAGAATGTGCAATAATATATACTTTTACAATATTTCAAAATACGGTATGTAGAAATGCGAAATCGTGCTAAGTTTAAAATTGTATATGGCACAATAGCATATAATATTTGCGGGCTGCTAAGTCAAAGACACCACATATGCAATAGACAGGTATGCAGAGACAACAAGTGTTCCCGCCCGCCTGTGTATATTGCTATGTGAAATAGACAAACAGATCCAAATATAGTAAGACAAGCGCCAAACTGCTCAGTATTTGTATGAGCACAAACTGGGGTATAATATCAGATTGAGTAGACGAGAAAATAGCAAACCATATGATGAACCGCATAACAAATTAAACTTAGCACGATTTCGCATTCTACATACCGTATTTTGAAATATTTGTAAAGTATATATTATTGCACATTCTTTTTTTTTTATTATTTTATTTAATTAGATATCTAGATATCCTGGTACTCAGTCTGGTTGTTAATTGGTGCTTCCATATAACCCTTGTAAGAGAACCATATAATTACCTGCTGAAATATGGCAAGTGCTGAGACATTTGAAACTATTTTGATCCACAACCAGAAGCATACTTTTGTCTGCGACACTTTAATAGGGACGAAGAAAAAGACCCCAAGTACTCTTTAGAAAATTAGAAAAATTATACAAGACACAGATAAACTGCTGGTATGACCTAATAACATTAGAGAATTTTGAGAAATATGGAATTATTCCAAAGGGTCTCAATTACAAAAAGCCTCAATCTTTGAACTTGAGGAAGTGGAATACCATAGCGAGTGGGAGGAAGCTATGGATAAATGCTCCAGGAAGTTTATAACAATACTTAAGAAATATAGAGATAAGAAGGTTGAGAAACTTACAAACGAAATAGCTCAGGTTAAAAGTGTTTTAAACGAATATAAAGAGGATGTCCTGTATAAAGAACTTGATAGTAGAAACCGGACAGCTTTGAAACACTTTGAATCTGAAATAATTAAGAATAAGAAAAGAAACTCTATAATGCCCTGTATGGTGATCTAAACCCTCAGGTGCAGGAAAATGAGAGAATATCTAGAGACAACAGTAACGAAGCAGTGGGGAGTCCCATAAAAGAAAAAGAACAGAGACAAATGAGATATGCGAATGGTCAACCAAAATTTAATGTTAACAAAAAGAATGGCAAACAAGGGCCACAAAATGGTAATAATAGAAATACACCAAATGGGTACAATAAAAATAAAAATAAAAACAATTTTAGTAACAGTACCTTTAAAGAGAGGGAAAGATCAGATTATAATGACTCTCACTACCCTAGAGAGAGTAGACCCAGAACAGATTCCCAATATGGGAAGCCCAAGGTGCGAGACCAAAAAACTAATCATCAGAGGATGAATAACCCCACCTCTGGTAATAATAAAAGTAATCAGAAGGGTAAAAATAATCACACCGATGACTCTAACATACAGAATGGGTTGGGGGGCTATTTCCCATTTAGAAGGGAACAGGTGGAAAACCGTTTTTTAGGCCAGCGCACAAACGAAAAATATCAAGAGGGGACCAGAAACCCAAAAAGAGGGATAGAACCAGACGAAGAGGATGTAGAGGAGGTGTGGCATGTAGAGCCAAAAAACAAAAAAGGGAAAGACACATATTACTAGGAAAACATGATCAAGACATCTTTAATATATCAAATAAAAGATTGACAAAAGATGAGGAAACCCTACTAAAGAAGGGGCTATCCTTTGCTCCAGATACAGCACCTAATAGCTTTGAGCTGTTTATTGACATTAAGAAAATGATCAGGAAACTTACTCTTTCCAGACATTTTAAACTACAGGAAAAAGGATTAGAAAATAATGTTAGAATAATGCCAAGTAACCCAGATGACTCTATATTGAGCAATACTAATGGAGACATAGAAAATAGGGGGGAGGTTGACGAGAATCATCTTGTAGATATACTTAAAGATTTAGAAGAAGAAGCCCAAAATATACCAATGGTACATAGTTCACTAAAACAAAAATCCTCATTTTATCCATACAATTCAAAAGGGAACTGTATTTCTGTATTCGAGAGTTTATTAGAGAAGGAGATCTCTGAGATCTGTGTTAAAGACAACGAAGGGAGAAAAACAAGGAAGGCAAACCTTTCAAACGCAGAAAAGACTGCATTAAAAAATCTTAGTAAAAACAGAGACCTAGTGATTCGGAGCGCCGATAAAGGCGGAGGAATTGTAGTGCAGGATAAAAGGGAATACATTATGGAGGCAGATAGGTTGCTGAATGATAAGGATACCTATCAGAGATTATTCCATAACCCCACTAAAGAATATTTGGAGGAATACAATACACTAATCTCTAAAGGTAAAACAGATCGAGTATTAAGTAATCAGGAATACAGATATTTGGTTGTTGAGGACCCAGTTCTCCCTATTTTCTATCACCTGCCAAAAATCCATACGGGATTTAACAACCCCCCGGGCAGACCCATTGCGTCAGGGATTGGAGGCCTAACAACCAAACTATCTGAATATATTGATCATATACTTAAACCATTGGTACCATGCTTAAGATCCTATGTACAGGATATACTCCATATATTGAAAATACTACAGGACCTAACTTGGCAAGAGAATTGTATCTGGGTCACCATGGATGTATGTTCGCTATATACTTCAATACCACATGCATTAGGTATTACAGCTGTTAAATACTTTTGCGGAAAATGTGGCTACATTAATGAGACCCAGGTAGAATTTTTGGAAAAGGCAATCGACTTTGTACTGAAGAAAAACTATTTTCTATTTGAGGGCAAGTATTTCCTCCAAACCAGGGGGACGGCCATGGGGACGAAATTCACTCCGGATTTCGCCAATCTTTACATGGGCTGGTGGGAGGATCTATTTGTCTTCATTCTAGAAAATCCATACAAAGAACATATTATGCATTGGTATCGATATATAGACGATATATTGATTTGCTGGCGGGGTACCACAGAGAAATTAACAGAATTTGTCGAATATGCAAATAGAAATACACTCAATTTAAGCTTTACCATGGAGTCCAGTCCAACTAGGGTGGATTTGGAAATAATACAGGAACATGGTAGTGTATATACTAAGCTGTATAGGAAACCCACAGACACCAATGGGTACCTGCATGCGGAAAGCGGGCACCATAGCAAGTGGAAGAGAAACATTCCACTGGGTCAGTATCAAAGAGCGAAAAGAAACTGTGCCAAGGAAAATGACTTTCAAAAAGAATCAGAAACAATTACAAATAGGTTCTTAGCGAAAGGGTATCCACGGAGATTACTTAACGATACAAAAGGAAAAGTGGAGAGAATGGATAGGAAAACTTTGATAAATAAAGAGAAAGTGGAAAGTGTAGACAAGAGAATACCAGACAAACGGAAGGTACATTTAGTCACTAGGTACAATAGGGCAGCAAAAGACATTGAGGGAGCAGTAAAAAAGCATTGGCCTATCCTCATGCAAGATCCCATTCTGAAGGACATGCTAAACAACAAAGGACAGGTTATTTTTAAAAGAAATATCAATGTACAAAATAAAATAAGTCCAAGTATGCTAAGATCAAATATAAAAAGTAAAAACTGGTTAGAGAGACAAGCCCAAGGCTCATTCAAATGTGGAAGGAAAGGATGTACTTGTTGTAGCCACATGGATTCAAGTAATCATTTCTTTGGGGCAACAAAAAAAGACAGACAGTATGAAATTAAAGATTTTATCACATGTAGAACTAACTATGTGGTATATCTTCTTAGGTGTTCGTGTGATAGGATCTATATAGGGCGCACTAAGCGCTGTATGAAAACCAGATTCAGCGAACACCTTAGAAATATAGAGGCAGGTATGGACAATCATGGTGTATCAGCACACTTCCTAGAAATACATAATCAGGACAACACTGGTCTTACCATTGTTGGGATTGAACATATAAAAAGAGATATAAGAGGCGGAAACCGTCTGCTTCGACTCAGACAACGGGAGACCTTCTGGATCCACAAATTGCAAACTTTGGGTCCAGGGGGTCTCAACCGTGATATTGATCTAGCAGCATTTCTTGATATATAAACATAGAAAGAGGGACTGTCTTTTTATATATATACCCACCATCGTCTACTAGCAGTAAATTATTGGTTATTTTAACTCTATAACATTTTATGGAGCTTTAGTAAAATGCTCTTCCTTCTCCTTTTTTTATATATTTGAAATTATTCTTTTTTATATATATTTACTAGAGCTCAAATTGTCGCTGTGTTTTTTTGGATACACCTGTAATATACAAATCTTTGTTGTGATTAATCACAATGTTTGTTTTTATAAGGATCTTATTTCCCTCTTTTATTCGATTTTTTAAATTACTTGTGTTTTATATATGTTTATCAAATTGTATGTCAAGTTTTAATATGCTATTCTGAATTGTTTTGTTTCGCTTTTTATATAGTAGATGAATGTATAATATTATTTTTGATATATTTTGTTATATAAGGGGCACGTTCTGACTAGCCATTGCGCAACATACTAGACAGTGCAGAGTACGTAAACAGATGCACACTATATGTTGCAGCTCTTCAGCAACTTACTTGGATACACCCATATAACACGCCCCCAGATTTCACCAAATCAGCAATTGGAGGCGTGTTGCACACAACCATACATAAGGGCAGATTATGGTCACTATGGGCATAGCCTCTGACGAAGCGGGAGGAGCCCGCGAAACGTGTAAGGCCACGCCCATAATCTGACGTGTGAGGAAAAGGGACTGTGATTGATGTTTGGTTCAAACTACTAGCCGGCTTATATAGTTTGTTTTCCAAATTGCACTTTCACACGATTTCCTCTATACACAACGTAGCTCACAGCACTTCTATCTTGACTTAGTACCCAGTGATACCTGATTGTATTGTATATCAGCTTACACGGAGGGGGACAGTAAGGAGGATCACCTGTGCTGGAGCAGCATTCTGTGTATAACTTTTAAGGAATGGACATACCTCATATGTTTGAGGGCACTTTTGTGAGTGTAAATCTATATGTGTTTTATCTTTTCAATAAACTGTAAACCTATTTACTGCACTTAGATCGTGGATGCGCTCTTTCTTTTCTCCTTCTAGAGAAACTAACTTCGACTCACCTTTTATGCGTTTAAATATGGCGTCACTTGCATTCTTATTGGCTGATTTGAATCTTCAAATTCAAATCAGCCAATAGGATGAGAGCTACTGAAATCATATTGGCTGTTCAAAAATATGTAATCTTGCCGTGGTTTCCCCAGTTCCACTGCCCCTTTTTTTAAATGTGAGAAGAGAGGACATTGCTGTGCTACACTTACCCATCTGACCATTATCACCAATTGCAGACGGTACTTTCTTGCACTAAGCAGGATAAGTCAGCATTTCTGCTTGCATGAGACACCTGCAACTTACCATATATTCATATCTTTCTTAAAGTGATAGTAAACTCAGCCTATTTGGAAGTGAATAATGAAATCGTTGTGGAAAAAAAAAGTGTATTGGTTAAAAAAGTTTTTTTCAAGCAATGACGTATTACCTGCTCATCCAATGTTTGTGCGAATTTTGTGCAAACCATACAGAAAGAATCTGATTGGATGAGTAAAGTAAGATATTACAATTGAATAAAGAAACACAAGAAATACAAAGTGGCAGATTTATTTATGGTGAATGCCCCTATTATCATGCCAGCCTTCAACCGATATTTATGAAGCAAAGGGTTAAACTGCTGCTTCCTTATACCCCTTTGCCACCTCAGGGGCAGGGTCGTGATCCTTAGGGCTGATCCACAAACAATTTAATAGTGCTGGGCTGCACAAACAATTAGGGCTGAAACAACTAATCAACAGCAGATAACAGAAAGAATTAACCTCTCAGTGGGGAGTGGTAAAGTGAGAGATATGTTAACCACCACTGCCCCTCACGAGCACCGAGTACACTGCCTACATTACACAACAAGTGCCGCCTTTCTGAAGACGCGTTCGGGCAGGAGCTATTGGAGGCACTTCACTGCCAGCGATGAAGTGGCGCTAGGTGACGTTACAAGCAAGGGAGCTTAGAAAAAACGTTTGCATGCGAAAAGGGATCTGCTGCACAATAATGGACTTTGCGCATGCAAACGTTTTTTGTAAGCTCCCTTGTAGCATTGTTACACAACACCGTTGTTACACCGAGAATGGTTTCCCCTGTGTTTATGGTTTCCCTGACTCTCGGCAAAAATCGGAACTCCGACCCACCTCCATTCAGCTGCTCTCAGCCCCTGTAGCTTATCCTGCCCCATTCAGCTAATAATAAATAAAGATATAAGGGCTGCAGCTCCATCACTCACATGGGGCAGGTTAAGCTGCAGGGGCTGAGCTGAGAGCAACTGAATGGAGGTGGGTCAGAGTTCCGATGTTTGATGAGAGGCAGGGGAAACCAGAAACACTGGGGAAACCATTCTCGGCATGTAGATCACTATTGCTTTCAAAGTACAGAAACCCACATGTGGAAACAATCGTTATTTATTTGATGCCATTTAAAATTTAGGGCGACGGCTGTTCAGGATTACTTGGAATTCATAAAAGCTTGAAACAGGACAAGCAGCTGATTCGTGAAATGTGTCCAAACCGGATAAGCCTGGCAGCAGCATTTAATATAGGGCAAAGTGGAGATAGGTTACTTAACTTAGGTTAAGTAACCTATCTCTACTTTGCCCTGTACTAAATGCTGCTGTCAGGCTTATCCGCCTCACCTGTCCCTCCTCTACTGCTTATGAAAACATGGCAGCCTCCACGAGCAACAAGTGTGTGGAGGCTGCCATCTTGCCAAGCGTCTGAGCTTGCTCTGAAAAGTCCCAGCTTTTCCAGCACGCTGGAAGCGCTGGGACTTATGTCAGCAGAGTGCTTAAAAAATGTCTAGCCCCTCACTTGCGAGTGTGAAGAAAACACTCCAAGCGAGTCCCAGTTCGCTTGGAGCACTGCCCAAACGCAGCCTGTGAAGATGAGGGTTCACAGTGCATGCCGGGACACAAAATGGCCAATAGGAGGTTTGCTTCCAGATGAAGATGGTGACATGGTCCTTGTCGCTCAGATGCTGATTGCTGAACTAGCGTTTACCACCTTTAGGTTTTCTGTAGAAAGAAGCTCATTACTGCGATCGCTTTTCACAAGTACATAATATCTATGTTTGCTTCAGAAATATTGAATTGTACTTTCCTTGTCAAAATTATAATAACGAATTAGAATTAGGCACACAAAACTATACACCGGCCCCTTTGTGTCAGTCGATCCAATTGTAAATATAAATTATTGCTTACATCAATAGATTGAATACTTTTTCAATGCAAATAAGTAATTTCCTCCGTGACTTATATTTCTTTTCTATTCATTAGTGCAGTAAGTGGGCGTTTGCCCAACTCAAAGATGGCCACCGTGGGTCTCATTCCTGGAGCCTTAACTTCCTTTGCTGGTCAGCATCCTGGGTTGTTGTTATAGTACAGAGATCAGATCACTAATACAAATAATTAGGTGAAGCTCACACTTTTCTGGTTACTCACCACAAATTTATAAGGGAGGACAGTGCAACCTTTCCTCATGAATTTGATCAGTAAGAGAACAGTCTAGTGGGTTTACTCACTGGTAAGAAAGGAAACTTATAATTTCAAATATCTATGTTACTAAATGTCGTAATACTGTAAGTGGCCCTTGCCCGTTTTTTTTTTTTTGTACACTATCATTGCAATGTTAACGAGCATCAACCTTATAGGAACAACTTTGCGGTGTTACTGAAGGAAAGAGATAACCCTCCAAAAATGAACCCATGGACCACTATGCAAACATCACACATTCTAAGGAGGGGCGCCACAGGAGTAGTCTACACAAGGTGCTTGAACATCTAAGGCCTGCCCTGCTCAAGGTTAACAGATTAAAATCACCCTGGAAGGATCCAACTGGGGTGATTGACAAGCCTTGCTCTCACACAATTGGTTGCACAAGAACAAGCATCTGCTCATGCAATGAAAAATATGGGCAACAGGTTTTGTGATCCCGGGCAGACAGATTCACTACATGTGATTCTTGTTCTTCTGGACAATAATAAATCTGCCCCATAGAAAAGGATACAGGTAATATCTATTTCACACTGGTGACCCTTTAACAGCTGTCTTCTTACCTTAAAGGGACATAATACTCATATGCTAAATCACTTGAAACTGATGCAATATAACTGTAAAAAGCTGACAGGAAAATATCACCTGAGCATCTCTATGTAAAAAAGGAAGATATTTTACCTCACAAATCAATCTCCTCAGCTCAGCAGAGTAAGTTCTGTGTAAAAACTTATACTCAGCTGCTCCCAGCTGCAGGTAAAAAAAAAAAAAAAATGAAGAAATGAACAGCAGCCAATCAGCATCAGCAGTGCTGAGGTCATGAACTCTTTTACTGTGATCTCATGAGATTTGACTTAACTCTCATGAGATTTCATTGTAAACTTCCTTTAAACTGAATAGGGAAATAACATGAGAGTGCACGAGGCTCATCCCTTCGGCTGTCCCGGGACAGACATACTAATATGCTGCTTAGAAATCCTTTACAATGGGATGTGGCTACTGAGGAACTTTTGAGGTAAAATATCTTTCTTTTTTACATAGAGATGTTCAAGTGATATTTTCTAGTCAGCTTTTTACAGCTATTCTGCATAACTTTCAAGTGTTTAAACATTTGGGTATTATGGCCCTTTAAATGTATTTATCCAGTTGTACCATAATATTAGGATAACCTTAAATAATCATATAAATGCACATGAAATAGTTGTGTAAATGAGACTTTTATAGTCTAAACTATTCACACAACCTGGTGAGGAAGGGAAGGAGGGTATGAGAGGAAAGGGAAAATAACACAGTCAATAAAAGAGAGTGTACAAAAAAGGCTGTGTGGAATATATGATTGTTAAACAAGGTTTTCACACAGCCTTGTTTGCACACTCTCTTTATTGACTGTTTTATATATGTTCCTAATAGTCCTAAGCAGAAGACATAGATAAGGAAAAACCTAGGTTTTAACATGGAGGTACCCATTATTTTTATAGAAACTCATTAGAATTGAGAAAAAAAGCTATTTGCAAACCTAAATTACAGGAAAAAGGGAAAAAAAATATATATATTGCAACTTTATTTTTTACAAAACAAACATTTTTAGATTAACATATAGAATATGTCCCTATAAAAATAATAACTTGAAAAATAATATTTATCTTTGAATAGCATGTTCCTTGATTGTATCGCCTGACAGTCATCTTACTGTGTATAGTAATTTAAAATGCCTCTAAACAAATTTAGAAGCCATTGACAGGTATTGTGTAATTCAAAGTTGCTAGTTCCCCCTAGTGATCAAATGTAGGTACATCCAAAATAGGCTATAGTAAATATCATATCAAGTAACATATTACTTCTACCAGGAAAGAAAACTAATAAACATTTCTGCATAACTACTTTATTTGAGACATCTCATTTATCTCGCCTAGAAATACATTTAAGAAGATCTGCAATCTCTACAAAAGTCACATTAAATGACATGGCTTTATATTTACGTTAAATGGTCTTGAATTTGTCATACATTGGGCCCATCCCTCTATTTTTTGTAATCTGGACTTCATATGATCATTCTTTGATTTGGATTGGATGCTACAATGTGTTTTCTTTTTATTATGATAAAGAATTTAAATGTGTTCCATCACCTCTTCCCATTAAAATATATCCACACATGTGAGCCAAATTTGGACAACAGTTCGCTCCTCTTTTCTGTTAATTTCCACCCTTATAGAGAATATTTTTGTGCATGTGTATGTGTAAATCTGTGAATCTATTAATACATACTAATGCATGGTTGCACAGATAAACTACAGCTGCTTTAAGACTATCTGACGGTTTATCAGCAAATATTAGCAATAATAAGGCTAGATTACGAGTTTTGCATTAGAGCGAGGCTGTGCGGTGCTAACGAGCAGTTTTCCCTCACCGCTCACTTACCTACAGCGCTGGTATTACAAGTTTTTAGAAACATTCAAGAAGTGACACCGCTGCCACCTACATTATATGTATTAACCCCTAATCTGCTGCCCCCAACATCGCCGACACCTACATTATACTTATTAACCCCTAATCTGCCGCTCTGGACACCGCCGCCACCTACATTATAGTTATGAATCCCTATTCTGCTGCCCCCAACATCGCCGACACCTACATTATACTTATTAACCCCTAATCTGCCGCTCCGGACACCGCCGCCACCTACATTATATTTATTAACCCCTAATCTGCCGCCCCCAATGTCGCCACAACCTAACTACACTTATTAACCCCTAATCTGCCGCCCCCAACGTCGCCGCCACTATATTAAAGTTATTAACCCCTAAACCTAAGTCTAAACCTAAACCTAACACCCACTAACTTAAATATAATTTAAATAAATCTAAATAAATATTCCTATCATTAACTAAATTATTCCTATTTAAAACTAAATACTTACCTATAAAATAAACCCTTAACTAGCTACAATATAACTAATAGTTACATTGTAGCTATTTTAGGGTTTATTTTTATTTTACAGGCTAGTTTTTATTTATTTTAACTAGGTAGAATAGTTATTAAATAGTTATGAACTATTTAATAACTACCTAGCTAAAATAAAGACAAATTGACCTGTAAAATAAAACCTAACCTAAGTCACACTAACACCTAACACTACAATATAATTAAATTAACTAAATTAAATACAATTACCTAAATTAAATTAAATTAGCTAAAGTGCAAAAAAAACAACACTAAATTACAGAAAATAATAAACAAATTACAGATAATAAAACTAATTACACCTAATATAATAGCCCTATTAAAATAAAAAAGCCACCCCAAAATAAAAGAAACCCTAGCCTAAACTAAACTACCAATAGCCCTTAAAAGGGCCTTTTGCAGGGTATTGCCCAGAAGTAACCTGCTCTTTTACCTGTAAAAAAAATACAAACAACCCCCACAACAGTAAAACCCACCACCCACACAACCAACCCCCCAAATAAAATACTATCTAAAAAAACTAAGCTCCCCATTGCCCTGAAAAGGGCATTTGGATGGGCATTGCCCTTAAAAGGGCAGTTAGCTCTATTGCAGGCCCAAACCCTAACCTAAAAGTAAAACCCACCCAATGCACCCTTAAAAAAACCTAACACTAACCCCCTGAAGATCGACTTACCGGGAGACGTCTTCATCCAACCCGGGGCTAATTCCTCAACAAAGCCGGGAGAAGTCTTTATCCAAGCCGGGTGAAGTGGTCCTCCAGAGGGCATCTTCTATCTTCATCCATCCGGCACGGAGCGGGTCCATCTTCAAGACATCTGACGCGAAGCATCCTCTTCATCCGATGACTAAAGCTGAATGAAGGTACCTTTAAGTGACGTCATCCAAGATGGCGTCCCTTAGATTCCGATTGGCTGAATTCTATCAGCCAATCGGAATTAAGGTTGAAAAAATCCTATTGGCTGATCCAATCAGCCAATAGGATTGAGCTTGCATTCTATTGGCTGTTCCAATCAGCGCTATGGAAGTCCCAAGACTTTACAAAGTTTACGTAAGTCGTTTTGTGGTAAGGCCAAAGAAGTGTGCAGTACACCTATACCTTCAAGACTCGTAATACCAGCGGGTGTAAAAAAGCAGCGTTAGGACCTCTTAACGCTGCTTTTTTACCCTAAAGCACAACTTGTAATCTAGCCGATAGCAATTAAGCACTGTATTGCACTGTTGTGCCATCACAAGGTTTAGTAAATCGCCGTTCAGTAATACACCTTGAAATTTCTGCTGTAATTAATATTCTAGGTTCCCTTTGTTGTGGCCAATTAAATGGAAAATTTAACACTAAAACATTTTATGCACGTCTATCCCATTTCCTTACATTAAACTCCCTCCTTGACCCACTGCAATCTGGATTTCACCCCCATCACTACACAGAGAAAGCAATCATTAAGGTTACCAGCGACCTACTTACAGCAAAATCAAAAGGCCACTTCTCTCTGCTTATCCTCCTTGATCTGGCCATAGCCTTTGATACTGTTGACCACCCTCTTTTGCTCCAAACCCTCCAATTCTTCGGCATTTGCGACAGAGCCCTCTCGTGGTTCTCAACCTGGTTATCCGTACCTTTAGTGTAGACTTCTCTGGGTCATCCTTTCCCCCGTTACCACTTTCTGTTGGGGTACGGCAAGGCTCTGTCCTCAGTCCCCTTCTCTTCTCAAAAATTTCCACCCCAACATTTTTCTATAACTGTCAATAACTCTATAATTACCCCTACCCTGCATGCCTGATGTCTCACTCCTCACATTCAGTACTTGGCCAAATACTGCCGCTACCACCTTAAAGACATCTCTAAAATTAGACATTTCCTTACACAAGACACAACTAAGATTTTAATCCACTCTCTCATCCTTTCCTGCCTAGATTACTGCAACTCCATCATCTCTGGTCTCCCTAGCTCCTTTACAATCCATAATGAATGACTCTACCAGGCTTATTTTCCTTACACGTCGCTCTTCATCTGCTGCCCCTCTCTGCCAGTCCCTTCACTGGCTTCCTCTTGCTTATAGGATTAAACACAAAATTCTGACTCTGACATACAAGGCCCTCAACTGCACTGCTCCCCCCTATATCTCAGACCTTGTCTCCAAGTCCTCCCATCCCCTTCGCTCGGCTCATGACCTCCTACTCTCCTCCTCTCTGTTTACCTCCTCACATTCCTGTCTACAGCACTTCTCCAGACTGGCTCCCATCTTGTGAAACTCTCTGCCTTACTCCACAAGACTCTCTCCTAGCTCCCTAAAGACTCTACTGTTCAGGGATGCATACAACCTTCACTAACCTTTCCTAACCCCAGTTCCTCTACTCCTTTGCTTTTCCCTTGAACCCCCTTAGAATGTAAGCCTATGAGCCCAGCTGTTTGTAGATCACCTTCATAAGAGCCGACTACAACAGTGCAACTCTCGGCAGAGCCTTCTACCCATTTGATCCCTATAAATGTTACCTTGTATACCGCCTATGTTTATAGTGATGCAGAATCCGTTGGCGCTCTACAAATAACTGGTAATAATAATAATATTATAAAATCTGCTTTGTCTCTGGGTATCCTCTGTTGAAAAGTAAACCTTGGTAGGATTATAGGAGCTCAGGAGCGTGCATATGTTGCAAGCACTGCTGCCTTAGAGTGCTAAAGACACATAAACACTCCCAAACTACTATCAGCCTACCTAGGTTTGCTCTTTAACAAACGATACAAAGAGAAAACAAAGAAAATTCAAACGATAGCAAGTTGGATTATCTTTTAAATTGCACTTGCTATACAAAAGATGACATTTTAATTTTGACTTGAAACTGTCCCTTTAAGCATGAATTTTTTGTAATATTTTTTTTGCACATGTGCAATTAAATAAAGAGATTGGGGGAGTCGGTCCTCTTCCTTTAAGGTGGTTTAGAACGTATTCAGCTTGGTTAAAACCCTGGGAATTAACACATATGGGTCTATCACAATCCTTTAGAAAAACGCCTCTCTAATCATTTTCAACAGAAAAGCACAATTAAAAAGAGGTATGAAAGCCAACATTATTCTTTCATGATTCAGACAGAGCATGTGATTTTAAAGAACTTTCCAATTTACTTCTTTTGTCAAATTATCTTCGTTCTCTTGGTATCTTTTGTTGAAAAGCAGTGATGTAAGCTTAGCAGCAGGCCCATTTTTGGAGCGCTATATGGCAGCAGTTTTGCAAGAATGTTATCGATTTGCAAGAGCACTAGAGGGCAGCGCTATTTACTGCCGTGTAGTGCTCCAGATGCCTACCTAGGTGTCTCTTCAGCACAGAATATCATGGGAATTTGATAATAGAATTAAAGTGGAAATTGTTCTTTTTCAAATGGTCTGCTCTGTCTGAACCACACAAGAACATTTTTGGGTTTCATATCATTTGATATTTTTTTTCTTAACAATTGTGATGGATCCCATAATTACTAAGGTTCTGAATTCACACATACATTTCAGATGTGTAATAGAGATCCATGCTTTCATGAAGTGTAGCTCAAACAGTGCATCACAATAAACAAGTGAGTGCTTTGTAGTCATGGCAGGGCCAGTAAGAAGCATATTCTTGGCTAAAAGGCTAGGAATTTACCTTTTTTTCAGTCTTGTCTTCATAAAACATGAGTGATCTTACACGACAAGTTTAAAACCGTCAAAAGGTTATATCAACAATATGATGCAGATCATTGTGATTCTTAACATATAGCCATGTATATCTTTATTTAGTTTAGGATTGACTGTAGTTAAAAGGATTTGTTAAATGTTCATCTCTCTCCCCTCCCTTTCCTATATCTTCTCTTTCCTCTCAATCTCTGTAGGTAGGTTCCTTTGATGACATAGAGGACGGTGGCCCAGTAGTTTGTCCTAAAACTTTTAAGAAGATAATCTCTTTAGAAGAACCAGAAGATCCAGGAAAAACTAAATTTTCTCACAGGAGCAACAAACATGGAACTTAATCGTGTGTTTTTTCCCCCCACAAATTATTTTTATTGAGGATGTTCAAAAGCAAAGTGTACTGACCAATTGGGAAGGGAAGAGTTTAAGGGATATTTACTTTACTTACTGGGAAGAATAAGGATGGGGGTTGTGTTTGGATTCTTTTGTCTCACATAGGTATATAACCAGGACAAAAGAAAGGGCAAGGGCAGTTTCAGGTGAGCTGCAGCTATCAGTTTCCCTGAATAGGCTAGCTCAGGGATTGGCCAGGAGGGGTAGGGGGGTTAGGGCAGGAGGTAAAGGGATTAACTGCCTATATAAGTTCTTGCATAACGGTTGAGCTCAGAAATAATTTTTTTTTTTCCCTCCCTAGAAACGACAAAGTCTAGCCCAAGGAAGTGGTCACGTGCAAGAGCAATCACAAGCAACACGGCTAAGGGCAGATGCTGTGGTGTTTCCGCCATTCAGAATAAGACCGCCCGTGTATCGCCCCTTAAGGGTTTTTTCACCACGAAGCAGGAAATCAGCTACTGGTCTGTCAGTCAGAGCTGGTGGACGGCATAGAAAAGTCAAGGCATATTAACTACTTCTATATTTCTGATGTGGGAAGTGGGCGGCCTGGCATGTGGGTAATGCGGTAATGGGGGGAGGTGTGTAGGGGGCGGGGGGTATTGGTCTGTCGGTTAAACCCACAGGCCCTCCTAGTCTGCAGAACTCTCGGCCTGTTACTTGCCAAATTACGCCCCTGAGTTGCGCGTGGTCACGCTTCTTGGTTACGTGGGGCCGCCCAGTTCTCTCGTGACGCTGTTGCATAGAATTGTGTTATCAATTCAAAATCCTAATTTGATTACGGATATGTTATTATCCTAGAGGTTGAGGATCGTTCATTTTTAATTAGATTTAAATTTAATAAAAACGTGACCTTTTCTAACGCCAAATCTGTGTCTGTCATTATTTAATGTATGGTAAAAATGAGCTAAGGTTGGAACTAAGCTGAAGTGGGGGGTATTCAGCTAATAGGTATATCTGGGAAGGTAGTTAAAGTGTAAATCGCTTATTACAATACCGTAAGAGAGCGCCCATATACAATAAAACCCTATACAGTGAGCTGTAAGACGGCGTATACATAAGAAAACACACACTTTGCAAAATACTTTGTAATGTCACAACATATTGAGTATAGAAACATTATATGCTCTCATTTTAGAAAACAATAAGTAGGTTGTTAAAAAAAAGAAGTCTTTTAAAGGTTATTAATGAAAGAATCCTAAACGTTCCATAGAACATGAAAAGCTATTAAGGATGTAATTTCTACTTATATTGTTAATTGATCGCCTCATTTTTAACATAAAAACAAAACAAACAAAGGAAATGAACAATATGATTTAAGTTGTACTAAACAAAGTGATTGGGCATTATAGGTCAAATTAAGTACTAAAAGGTCGACTTATTTTATCCTGAATAAGCTTATACGTCAATACAGAAAAAATAATATTTTAACAGGGCATAAGAAATGCAAAAAAAATGACTCAGAAAATCTGCATTTTATGTAACATACACTTGTGAGGTCTTGGAAATTGTGTTTTTTATGTGTTGTTCTATAATATATCAAGAGTATACTGCAGTTGTTTCACTGTACACTCAGTGTGTAAGAAGTATATTGGAATGCCCAAATAGTTTCCTAACAATAAAAAGAAAGAATATAACAGACAGTTTAATTATCATGTCTCATATTTATATATTCGAAAGAGACCACTTGTGTCTTTGAGAGTAATATTATCATGCTCTCTTGTTATAAGCGAGCTCCAAACCCATAATGGGCATACATAAGAAAACATATATTCCCATATTAAGCCAGCTAGAACATATATATATATATACACACACACACACACACACACACATACATATATATTACTTATACACACATACACACAAGTTTAACCCCTTAACGACCGAGGACGTGCAGGGTACGTCCTCTAAAAAATGTCAGTTAACGACCAAGGACGTACCCTGCACGTCCTCGGTCTGGAAAGCAGCTGGAAATGATCCTGCTCGCTTCCAGCTGCTTTCCAGTTATTGCAGTGATGCCTCTATATGGAGGCATCCTGCAATAACCCTGCATGGCCATCCGATGCAGAGAGAGACACTCTGTGGCCCTCTCTGCAACGGACATCGATGGCCGGTATCGTTGGTGGGTGGGAGCCGACTTGGGAGGCGGGTGGGAGCCGACCTGGGAGGCGGGTGGGCGGCCATCGATGGGCCCTGTAATGTGGAGGGGGCTGGATCGAGGCGGGGCTAACGGGGACGCGCATGGGCACGCGCGCATGCACGGGGGGCGGCGGGCAGCAGCGTGCACGGGGCGGGAGCGGGTGGGAACCGCTACACTACAGAAAATGTTTATCTAAATAAGTGGGAGAAAAGGGGGGATTTTAAAAATCGAAAAAAATTTAAGGGATCCTGGAGGGGTGGGGGGTTAGTCTTGTGGGGGAACTACACTACAGAAAAGGGATTTTTAAAAAAAAAAAAAAATCTAAACTGGGTACTGGCAGACAGCTGCCAGTACCCAAGATGGCGCCCATTAAGGCAGAGGGGGAGGGTTAGAGAGCTGTTTGGTGGGGGATCAGTGAGGATGGGGCTAAGGGGGGATCCTACACAGCAGCATATGTAAATATGATATAAAAAACACAAAAAAACCCAAATATACCTTTTATTTTAGTACTGGCAGAGTTTCTGCCAGTACTTAAGATGGCAGGACAATTGTGGGGTAGGGGAGGGAAGAGAGCTGTTTGGGAGGGATCAGGGGGTCTGATGTTATCAGGTGGGAGGCTGATCTCTACACTAAAGCTAAAATTAACCCTGCAAGCGCCGTACAAGCTACCTAATTAACCCCTTCCCTGCTAGCCATAATACACGTGTGATGCGCAGCGGCATTTAGTGGCCTAGTTACCAAAAAGCAACGCCAAAGCCATATATGTCTGCTATTTCGGAACAAAGGGGATCCCAGAGAAGCATTTACAACCATTTGTGCCATAATTGCACAAGCTGTTTGTAAATAATTTCAGTGAGAAACCTAAAGTTTGTGAAAAAGTTTGTGAAAAAGGGAACCTTTTTTTTATATTTGATCGCATTTGCCGGTGAAATGGTGGCATGACATATACCAAAATGGGCCTAGATCAATACTTTGGATTGTCTACTACACTAGACTAAAGCTAAAATTAACCGTACAAGCTACCTAATTAACCCCTGCACTGCTGGGCAAAATACACGTGTGGTGCGCAGCGGCATATGGCGGCCTTCTAATTACCAAAAAGCAATGCCAAAGCCATATATGTCTGCTATTACTGGAGAAACCGAAAGTTTGTGAAAAAATTTGTGAAAAAGTGAGCGATTTGTATTTATTGCCCTATAACTTGCAAAAAAAGCAAAGGGTATTTCTAAACTCAGGACAAAATTTAGAAACTATTTAGCCTGGGTGTTTTTTGATGGTTGTAGATATGTAACAGATTTCGGGAGTTAGAAAAAGTGTGTTTTTTTCCATTTTTCCTCATATTTTATAATGTTTTTTATAGTAAATTATAAGATATGATGAAAATAATGGTATCTTTAGAAAGTCCATTTAATGGTGAGAAAAACGTTATATAATATGTGTGGGTACAGTAAATGAGTAAGAGGAAAATTACAGCTAAACACAAAAACCGCAAAAATGTAAAAATAGCCTTGATCCCAAACAGGCAGAAAATGGAAAAGTGATGTGGTCATTAAGGGGTTAAATGAACACAAGATACAGAGAGTAATAAGGTTATCACAGAAGAAGCCTAGATTGTGCACTAATGAGGCAGAAAGGGTTTCAATAAGTATACAGAAATATTAAAGTGACAGTATACTTTCCCTTAAAGTGTTTCCAATTACTTTTTTTTTACCAGCTGCAGAGTATAAAAATGTATGAGATTTGCTTTTTTAAGGCTTATTTGTGTATATGAAATAGCTGATTTTGTGTTTTGAAGCCACAACCTAATAAAATGGGTTGAGCTTGTAGATATAATCAGATCTCATTACTTTATCACATTGTGTAAATATACCTGCTTCTTTATCTTATATCTGTACGTAAACCAATCACCAATACTTGGAGAGAACAATGGAAAATTAACATTTTATTACCTTATCTCTTCTATAACCCACTGGGAGTGTCATTTCTTCTACTGGCTGTGTTAACACAGCTTGGCCTTGTGGCCAAAAACTTTCAGGATGGGTGGGGATACCACAGGCTAAATTAACTAATTCAAATGTCAATATAAGGGTAATTGAAATACTTGTAAACAATTTAATACTCTCCAGCAGGTAAAGTGGATCATTGGGAACAAATTAAAGGGGAAAACATTTTTGAGTAAATTGTCCCTTTAAAGTAGAATTATAACACTGACTGTGACATTAGCTATTTTGTTAAGCAAAGTCCACTCAATTTGTGAGTTAAATAAAGTGTCTATAAAGACAAAACAGTGGAGCATGTTCTATGGAAATTCTGTTGTCAGAGCAAATAGCGCCACTCTGCCATGGAAACTTGTGAAGTATAAGGTCTCAGGTCTGTGATAATTGCTATTGTCATTTACTAGATATTCAGAAGCTGTGAGTACATGACTACAATATAATGCAGCTTATTACATAATGGGCTAGATTACAAGTGGAGCGCTAAATATTGCTTGCTTGCAAGTAAATCTCAATGCGAATGCGCAGCGATGGGCAGCATTTTTCTATATGACTATATACATATATATTTGTGTGTTAATGTGTATATACACATTATTACATATATATATGTATATAGTCATATATAAATATATATTTACATTGCGGTCTATGAGAACACACAGTTCCCATAGACCGCAATGTAAAGGCACTTTTCAGTGCCGTTTTTTCTCTAACACCCAACACAACTCCCACCAACTTTAAAGCCTCAAAACTTGCTAGTGCAGTTTTTTTATTATTAAAAGAAAAAAAGCTACTTTTTTAAAAATAAAAAATAAAAATTCCCTCTATTTTGAGGGCATTTGGGGCACTTTTAGAAAATTAACCATAGTGCTAGTTAATTTGCCCGTTTGCAAGAGCACAATTTAGCGCTCCACTTGTAATCTAGCCCAAAAACTATATTCACAGTCTCATCTAGAAATTAATAGTGGGCTTCCAAAAAGAAAAATTAGCAGAAATAATAATACTGGGCGGCACTAACTCTGTCCATGTTACCAGTCAGCTGATACCCATTACCCTACGAGTATATCTCCGGATATCTTTAATATGGGGCTGAGCTTGCGCATATCTTCAAGCAGTACTGCATCTGATGCAAGGAGTAACAGAAGAATAAATAGCTTGGATCTTTGAAGGTTCACATTGTCTCGTCTGTAAATCTTACAAGTAGTGTGAAGTTGCCAAGAGGACAGTCCTGAAAACCTTGAACAAGCTGACCAAGATGTAATCAAACCCTGCAACACGCTCTTCAGAGATTTCTGAAATAACAAGTATCAGGGTCACAATACAGTGTAGGCATTTTTTCTGTTATAGCTTTTCTCTGCACTGGCGCATTCAAAGTTACAGTACTGTAATGATCTGAGCTCATCGCTGTGGTGACATAGCTTACAGATTTTATCCCTGGAATATTCACATAGCTGTTTTTAAAATCCCTTCCCCCTAGATATACCTTTGTTTCTTAGGCTAGGGGGTAGATTTATCAAGCAGTGGATGCTGCTTTCTACGCCCGAAGTTTCAGGCTTTCGCCTGAAATGTAAGTTAAGAAGCAGCGGACGTAACTTCTCTGCCACCTTTTAGGCGGCAGACTGCAATCATCCCGCTCTGATACGATTGGGTTGATTGACACCCCCTGCTAGAGGCCGATTGGCGGCGAATGTGCAGGGTGCGACATTGCACAAGCATTTCACAAGAAATGCTTATGCAATGTTAAATGTGACAGTGTATGCTGTCGGCATTTAGAGATGTCCGCCCGGCACTAGCTAAATCTACCCCTAGGTGTTAAAGATACTCTCAATTAGCCTTTGACTGGCATATGATAAAACCCTTTTGAATTGAGCTTAAAATTTGGATACCAAGCTAGTCACTCTCTCTCTTCTTTTCCACCCTCCTGCTGAAGATGGCTGATTTTGGACATTAGAGAATAAAAATTCAGAGATAAAAATTCTCTGTGATTATTTTATTTAGTTAGCAGTGTTGCACAAATTGGGGTTGTGGTATATACCTGTAAATATTCATCTTATTACAACATATGTAACATATGTATTAGTTCCTATTAAAACTCTTTGCAAAAACTATGGACGGACCTATTAGTGTTTAATAATTTGTATTAGTTTAGTGTTTTTTACCAGACATGATCCGATCAGCGGATCATGTCTGACAGACATCGCTAAATGCGGAGAGCAATACGCTCTCCGCATTCAGCATTGCACCATCAGCTCTTGTGAACTGCTAGTGCAATCCCGCCCCCTGCAGATTCGCGGCCAATCGACCACTAGCAGGGGGTGTCAATCAACCCGATCGGTTTGATTTCCCGCGATGTCTGTCCGCCTCCTCAGAGCAGGCGGACAGGTTATGGAGCAGCGGTCTTCGCCAGAAACACGGGCCTTCAAGCTCCATACGGAGCTTGATAAATAGGCCCCCAAATAAAAACCACATCTTCAGATGTCACAGTATTCTCTTTTCAATTATTTTGTGAAGTAAGGCAATAATCCTCTAAAACCAGTGTCCAATACCATTAGGTTTGACATATGCTCTATCAGGTGCAGGTGAAGTTCTTGTTTCTCCTCTTCACAAGTCTACCGCCCCTCCTTTATCTCTTTCCGTTTGGGGAGAAATGCTTCTTAAGCCATGTTAACATTATCAGTTGGCATAGTGATTGTTGTTGGATGTTGCTTCTCTGTACACCTCAATTCCACACTTGTAGGTTATTGAAGCAGTCTTGTATTTTCTGGATACATTTACTAACAAGAACATAGTAATCCATATATCAATGAGACCTTGTTTAACAACAGGAGGTTCATTGTTGATTTGATTTTTATCATGACGGGAACGTTTGATGATAGAAAATTTGGTCAATTCATCACTAAACAGCCAATAGGATGAGAGCTCCTTA
The DNA here is from genome assembly GCF_027579735.1 of Bombina bombina. Classification (NCBI taxonomy): domain Eukaryota; kingdom Metazoa; phylum Chordata; class Amphibia; order Anura; family Bombinatoridae; genus Bombina; species Bombina bombina. Next base: position 380,922 of record NW_026511358.1, on the reverse strand, counting down.
AATCCTACTGGCTGTTTTGAACAGCCAATAGGATTTTAAAAGCTCTCATCCTATTGGCTTATTTGAATTTGAAGAATCAAATCAGCCAATAGGTTTGCAAGGTACGCCATTTTGAAACGGCTACCTTGCATTCAACTTCAGTGTACGGCGGCAACCGTACTAAGAGGACGCTCCGTGCAGGATGTCTTCGGCTTCCAGGATGGCTCCACTCGGCACCGCCGGGATGAAGATAGAAGACACCCCCAGGATGGATGAAGACCTCGCCGCCTGGATGGAGATGGATGTCCAGACTTCAGAAACCATGAGTAGATCTTCTGGCGTTAGTGTTAGGCTGTTTTAAAAACATTTTTGGTTTTTTTTTATTTTAGATTAGGGCTTTGGGCTTTGAAAAAGAGCTAAATGCTCTTTTAAGGGCAATGCAAAAGAGCTAAATGGCCTATACATTACACTTATTTTTTTTTTACAGTTAGATTTTTTTATTTTGGGGGGTTGGTTGGGTGGTGGGTTTTACTGTTGCGGGGACTTTGTATTTTTTTACAGGTAAAAGAGCTGATTTATTTAGGGCAATGCCCTACAAAAGTCCCTTTTAAGGGCTAGCCTATTGGTAGTGTATTGTAGGCTAGGGTGTGTTTTTATTTGGGGGGGGGGGCTTTTTTATTTTTATAGGGCTATAAGATTAGGTGTAATTGTTTTTATTTTGGATAATTTCGTTTATTTTTTGTAATCTTAGTGTTTTTTATTTTTCGTGATTTTAGTGTTAATTATTTTTGGTAAACTTAGATTTTTTTAAATTTTCGTAGGATTTTTTTGTTGTAATTTAGATTTTTACATTTTTTTCTTAGTGTTAGGTTTTTTTTAAATTTGTAATTTAGATATTTTTTTTTTTTTTTTTTTTTATTGAGACAGCTTATTGAACAAGGATATTGCCTGCAGATACAGAATTGAAGGTACATAAATATGTCAATGAAATATACAACAAAATATGTGAAATTAAACACTTTTATGCTGGGATGCGCGATGATAAATGGAGATAAGAGTGAGAGCAGGTCTATTTATTAAGTGGGTCTCTTTTCTGGAAGTAAAGTGTTGTATGCGTGGATTTTGATATTGATATTGAGTCTGTGTTTTAAGATGATGATGGTACTCAATTTCGTTCGAATATGGGACACTGAGATTTATAAAAGGCGGACATGAAAGAAGGAGGGAGAGAAGAGAAAAGAAAAAAAAAAAAGGGGGAAAAAGGGGAGAGGAAGAAGGTAGTGTATAATGAATGATAGGTCTAAGGTGGGGTCTGAGAGCTTGAGGACCAGTTGGGGAACTTTGTGAGCCATGGCAGGCATATTTCGTGGAAAGCATTAGTGTTGTCAAGCACTCTATACGAGTATTGTTCCATTTGGCCGATTTAATGCGTACATGCGATTACCTGGGAAAGAGTCGGTGGTTTGTCCTCTCTCCAAGCCCTTGCCAGGGTCAGCTTAGTGGCCATGAGGACATATATCGTGAGTGCTTCTCCAGAGGGGGTGAGGTTGGGCATCTGCATGTGTAAGAGGGTGACTTCAGGGGTGAATGGGGGGACAAGACCAAGTGTCTGAAGAAGTGCAAATACTTTTTTCCACATGGGCTGAATTACTGGGCATGTCCACCATATGTGGAGCTGGGTACCAAGCATCCCAATCCCAATTTAGATATTTTAATTGGTAGATTTTTTTATTTTATTAGAATAGTAAGGTTAGGTTAATATATAGTTTAATGTTAGGTTTATTTTTATTTCACAGGTAAGTTTTAATTTATTTAAATAGAGTTATATTGTAATTTTAATTTAAAATTAGGGGGGTGTTAGGTATAGGGTTTAATTTAGTGTTTTGCAATGTGGGGGGACGGCGGTTTAGGGGTTAATAGGTTTATTTAGTGGCGGAGATGTGCGAGGCCGGAGGTTTAGGGTTTAATAACTTTATTATAGTGGCAGCGATGTCGGGGAGCACCAGATTAGGGGTTAATAGCTTTTATTAGTGTCGGTGATGTTGGGAGCAGCAGACTAGGGGTTAATAACTTTATTTAGGTGTCAGCAATGTTGGGGGTGGCAAATTAGTGGTGTTTAGACTTGGGGTTTATGTTAGGTTTAAACGTACCTTTTTTTCCCCCATAGGCATCAATGGGGCTTTTTTCATTCCACGATCACAGGTGTTAATTTTTTTCTAACACTCTCTCCACATTGATGTCTATGTGGGAAACCGTACACGAGCACGTCAAAGCAGCCCTTGGATTTTGTGTGGTATGGAGCTTAACGCAACTATATCGCACGCACAAGGAGACTTTTCAGAA
>NW_026511358.1:256100-373600 GCF_027579735.1 Bombina bombina | reverse complement strand
GAAAGAGTGTGAGTGTGTGTGATAGAGAGAGTGTGTGTGTGTGTGTGATAGAGAGAGTGTGAGTGTGTGTGATAGAGAGAGTGTGTGTGAGAGAGAGGGAGTGTGTGTGAGAGAGAGAGGGAGTGTTTGTGTGTGTGAGACGGGGAGGGAGTGTGTGTGTGTAAGAGAGAGTGGGTGTATATGAGAGAGAGTGTGTGAGAAAGAGGGGGGGTGAGAGAGGGGGTGGTGTGTGTGTGTGAAAGAGAGGGGGAGTGTAATGTGAGAGGGAGTGTGTGTGTAAAAAAAGAGGGGGAGTGTGTGTAAAAAAGAGAGGGAGTGTGTGTGAGAGAGGGAGTGTTTGTGTGAGAGAGGGAGAGTATGTGTGAAAGAGAGAGTGTGTGTGAAAGAGAGGGAGTGTGTGTGCGTGAAAGAGATGGGAAGTGTGTGTGAGAGGAAGTGTGTGTGAGAGGGAGTGTGTGTGAGAGGGAGTGTGTGTGTGAGAGAGAAAGAGAGTGAATATAGTGTACCATGCAAAAAAAAAAAATGTTGGTGTGCTGTGCACGGTGCAAAATTGTTCAGGTTTGACCTGAACAAAAGGTGGCAACCCTACCTGTCAATCCTACCGTTTGTTTACCCTCAAATATAATTTCTTAAAGAAACACTACAGCGGCATTCATTAAGGAAAACATAACTTACGAACACTGTAACATGTCAAAAGTAATTAAAAAAATCTTCTGGAACTACGCTACTTTTTCTGGTACTGCCACACACAAGATGGCGGTTTCTGTTCACTGGTGACGTAATCAAAGAGCGCCGATAAACTTCTCTAAAGGGAAGGTTCATGTACTGTCATTTTGTCAATTTCATAACCAAGCCTGAATCCTAAAGGAGTTTAACAAGGTGAGACCGTTCTATGATTATTGTCTCTAATTAAAACCCATTTTTTTCTGCAGGATTGTTTCAGATACTTGGATATGTATATTGCAAAGGAATCACGTTTGGCTTTTTATAGGATTATATAGCTATGTTTAACTCACAGCTGGTGATGTTTGTTTTGTTTATATAACTCTCAACCTTGCTATCCCCAAACTGAATACAATTAATTCCTCCAAACTGGTACCACTTTAGGTTCAAGGTCCCACAATTACACACTCAGAGAATCCCAATATCATGACTGTCCCCTTTCATCATATTAACCCTTTGGTGCCAGACTGCCATTGCTGTATGTTGCAGTACAGTATAGAAATTACAGTTTATTTTTTGTTTTTTTTACACGGATGTTATTTACACGAACGAGAAAAGTACACACACGCACTTTGTAGCTACATTAAATCGTCACAAATATAAAACTAGATACAATGTTATAGCATCGCCAGTTTGCAGCAATACATATGGAAATTCGTGTCTGGATTGTGTTTCTATACATTTTTATTTTATTGTAATCATAAACATTTAATCTATTAATAACGAAAATTCACACATTTATGTTAAACTCATTATTCGTATAATGGTCTAAAAACAGGTTATGAACTGACTTTCATATAATAGTTAAATCCCTTCCTTGAGACTAAAGTTCAGTCTGGCAGTGCTTCTTTGAATTTACAGATGTTGTTGGAGCATAGGAGGACACAGATCTGTACACGCATAAATACATTGTAATTCTCTCAGTAAAGTTGCAATACGTATCCTATGGATCACATTGTATTTGTTTCAATTGTTCTTGTTATTTATATTGTTTTGTCCAATTCACAGTGATATTCGTTCATGTGATTCCTAGCTATTTAGTTTTCTCCAGACTAATTTTAATTATTGCTCAATCCGATTGGCAGGAACAAGGGGCGTTGTAACATTCCTTTGGTTCTGATTGGTGAAGGTATAGGGTAACATTCAAAGCAACGTTCCCTCTGTCATTTCTCATGCTGCATGTATTTTAAATAGGCATTTTACCATTTGTAATCAACTGGTAACATATTTGCTAAGTTCCACGTGAATTACACTACAGGATATAAATGGAGTACATGGGTCTCAATGTATTCTGCATTCATGACCAAGCCAGATATAAGCTATGTGGGACCACTGCCTACAGACTGACCTTTGAACAATGGACATTTGCTGTGCTAAACCTACACTGTATTATACCTAGGGAAATGCTTATAGTCTTTATAATTTAGAGGGATAGTAAACCCAAACATGTTCTTTCATAATTCAGATAGAGAATACAATTTTAAACAACATTCCAATTTACTTCTATTATCTAATTTGCTTCATTCTTTAGATATCCTTTGTTGAAAGAATAGCAATGCACATGGGTGAGCCAATCAGACGAGGCATCTATCTGCAGCAACCAATCAGCAGCTACTGAGCCTATCTAGATATGCTTTTCAGCAAAGTATTTAAAGAGAATGAAGCAAATTAGACAATAGAAGTAAATTAGAAAGTTGTTTAAAATGGCATGCTCTTTCTAAATCACGAAAGGGAAAAAAATGGGTTTAATATCCCTTTTAACATCAGAGTAATCTATACTTTGATAAGGAAATAAGGACTATGAATCTATGTAATACTATTATTTGATTGTTTAAAACTGTTGTGTGATTCACATATTAATGCAAGATAATAATTATATATATATATATATATATATATATATATATATATATATATATATATATATATATATATATATATATATTAAATATAAATTTTATTATCCTCATTGTTTCTTAGAACAGGCACAATGTCGTTGACCAACACTACCTTGCGGCTACTAAATGCAGCCAGACGGTCTATAACATTTAGTGCTGTTAGGACTCAAGGCACAGTTACAAAGCAGAAAGGTGAGAGCTGTGGTCATCTAGCACTTTAAGTTAACTGAATGGTAAATTAGAAGATCCTGTGATGTATTTAAATATGACCCTTGTTTCTATACATATAGGAAACTGCTACAGTATTTTTAAACATCATTTACATACAGTCAGACAATGCAGCTTGAGATTATATGTAGTGTAGAGCAGTGTTATTACTATACATGTTATTTGAATGGATATCTTCACTTATATACTTATGTAGAACTTACTTTTTATGCTTTAAATTAAATGCTAAGTCATTTGTATTCTGTCACTGAGTTTAGGTAACATTCTAATTGTCAAGTAATGAACACTACTGGTTTGGTAAAAAATAAAACAGTAATGAAAATACACACAGCAACAATGGGATAGACATAGCAGCTGAGTGATGGATAAGAGAATTGCACATAAGCCCTTTTGCTATTAGAGTGAAATAAACCTGTATAGTTGGCCATTGATATGTTTTATTTTAATGTTTCATTGTTTGCATTTTCAGACTTTCAGACACAGAAGGAACATAAAAGCAAAAAATGTAAGTTTTTGTTTTTATATTATTATTTGTCAATGACCCATGTGCATTATGGGAAGTGGGCAAGTGTTCTGCTTCAGGAAGGCCATGCTGGGTCAGTGTATGTGTCTAATATTTATACTGGTTAGGGCAGTGCTTTCCAAACTCTGTGTCGGGACACACTAGTGTGTCGGCAGCAGTGTGTAGGTGTGTCCCTGCTTCAGCACAAATTTTTTAAATTTGTATTTTTTTGGTTTCCGACTTTCTGCCTGCCTGCTACGCATATCACATGGTTGACACGTGATTGATACCTAGTGGGTCACAGATCATCTTAACCAATTGGCGCAGCTCAGTGGGAACTAAAACTATTCCCATTGGCGGCTTTGGTGGCACATTGGCTCCTGACTGCACGTGAAGTCTCCTTAATCGGCTTGTGATTGCATGTGTAGTCAGTGAGTGGGACAGCAGTGTGTTTGCACCACGGGCAGTAGTCAATCGGACTCACGGAACTCTGAGGGCGGCAGTTTAAGTGCTGAGCTTAAGTCAGAAGTCACAGTGTTTTTTTTTGCAGCTAGCTCCCAGTAGTGCATTGCTGCCACTGCTCTTCATATATGGATAGGAAGTGGAAGCTTTAAAATGATTGATGATGAAATGAGAGTGTCTTTATCTAATATTCCACTAAATATTCAGAAACTGTGTTCATCTTATCAACCTCATACACCCCATTAAAATAGTAAGTAGCTATTGATGTTATTAAACTTTTTTTTAATTCTTGCACACACATACTGTTACTTGTAAATACATTTCATTATTATATAATTTATGTATGTGTCTGTATCTCTTAAAACAAGTTAGTTTAACCTCCTGTTTGCTGGTACAACTGAATTACTGTGTCACGAAATGATGTAGGTCTAAAAAGTGTGTCACCAGCATGAAAAGTTTGGAAAGCTCTGGGTTAGGGGAACATGTGATTTAGCAATACCCTTGATTTTATGTACTGGTACATTTGTTCCATGAGTCTGTCTCTGTTTTCAGTACAATTTGACTGGCAAGACCCCCTGTGTCTGGATTCCCAGCTAACAGAGGAAGAAATCCTCATAAGAGACAGTTTCCGCTCCTACTGCCAGGACAGGCTGATGCCCCGCATCCTCATGGCCAACAGAAAAGAAGGTAAAAATGACATTTCAGTCAGCAATTCTCTCTGATGTTTACAATCCCACATGCACAGCTGACACTGCAACTACACACACCACAATCATTACTCTTTATTGTACCTAACCTTGCAGTCTCTCTGTTATTTCTGTTCACACAGCACAGAGTACCATAAGAAAGGCACAGTGTTTGTAATATACATTTTATTATTGCTTGCAGAGTTTGACCGGGAGATATTATCAGAAATGGGATCACTTGGTGTTCTCGGATCAACTATTAATGGTAACAAGAATGTCAGACCTAAAAGAGGCTGTTAACCCCATTGTTGTCTGTTCAGCTCCCACATTCTTCATAAATGTATTTGTTTGAATAGTTTATTTAAATTCTGTATCGCTATATATATAATGATGCTGATAATGATGTATATTTCCAGCTACTGATTTGCACTTGCCAACCAACCCTCATTGTGATACAGGGGAAACAAATGGTTAAAGGGACAGTCTAGGCCAAAATAAACTTTTATGATTCAGATAGAGCATGTAATTTTAAACAAGTTTCCAATTTACTTTTATCACCAATTTTGCTTTGTTCTCTTGCTATTCTTAGTTGAAAGCGTAACCTAGGAGGTTCATATGCTAATTTCTTAGACCTTGAAGGCCACCTCTTTTCAGATTGCATTTTAACCGTTTTTCACCACTAGAGGGTGTTAGTTCACGTATTTCATATAGATAACACTGTGCTCGTGCACGTGAAGTTATCTGGGAGCAGGCACTGATTGGCCAGACTGCAAGTCTGTCAAAAGAACTGAAATAAAGGGGCAGTTTGCAGAGTCTTAGATACAAGATAATCACAGAGGTTAAAAGTATATTAATATAGCTGTGTTGGTTATGCAAAACTGGGGAATGGGTAATAAAGGGATTATCTATCTTTTAAAACAATAAAAATTCTGGGGTAGACTGTCCCTTTAATATGCAAATGATACAACCTCTGAGTGGCTGTATCATGCTGGCCTACTAAAAATAAATAAGCAAGGATAAAGGTTGTAGACATGAGCAACAGACAGAGGTGTGAATGATATTTTACCTCTACAGCAGAGGTTTCCATTGAAACAAAGCACACGTTTCCCATTCCTTTAATTTATGAATGAACTATTCTTGACATAAATGTTTATCCTCAAATATTTTTGTTAAAACAAAACACTGGTATCCAAAAGTTTGAGTTAAATTGCAGTATAAAAAAAATATATCTTTTATGAAATGAGTTTGTGTGTGATATTTTATTGGTTACACAATTGGGTTGGTCCATTGAACACACAAAAAACAGTTGTATTAGTAACAATACATTTGTAATAATATGGTATATGACATTGTGCTTATTGAAGGGCATGACAAGTCTTGAGAACTAGCGAGCTACAGATCCTAAAATTAGTAACTTTTTAAATTATTCTACATATAAATTCCAAGAAAATAAAGAAGTTTAGCGATATAAGGATTTTTTTTTGTAAAAAAATCCGCCTTTCATTTCTGAAACCGGAAAGATGCTAAGATTTTGTAAATGGAAATCACCTCTGTCCCTCAGTTATCTATATATGTGACAAATGTGATATTATTGATGACGTCATTTCATCTAATTATGGCTATGAAGTTAATTTTACAATAACTTTACAATAACTTTATATATATGTGACAAATGTGATATTATTGATGACGTCATTTCATCTAATTATGGCTATGAAGTTAATTTTACAATAACTTTACAATAACTTTATATATATGTGACAAATGTGATATTATTGATGACGTCATTTCATCTAATTATGGCTATGAAGTTAATTTTACAATAACTTTACAATAACTTTACCACAGACTGACATCACAGAAATTGTCAACACCTTTTAAAATAATGAAGTAGTAGTGTCCTCATTATTGGCAAGTCGCCAAAGAATCCAGATTTTATTTTACTTAAAGGTGGAGACAAAAAGGTGAGCAAAAGAAACTTTTAAGCAAAGGAAATTAAGTTTTGATGTTGTTGATTATCCCAGTATGTATTCTATTATATCCTCCATTCACACAGAGCATAACCAACTCTGCAAACCATTCCCGTTGAATAAAATGCCCTCGCCCCAGCTGTTTGTGTTTTTTAAAGATTCTGAATATATAAATGCTGACATTATCTTCCTTTTAACTGGGCCATTGTTGTTGTTTTGGTACAAGGGTATGGGTGTGCAGGTACATCTTATGTGGCATACGGACTGTTAGCTCGTGAGGTGGAGAGGGTAGACAGCAGCTATCGGTCAGTGATGAGCGTCCAATCCTCTCTTGTTATGCATCCAATCTACGCATATGGGACAGAAGAACAGAAGCAAAAATACCTGCCCAGACTTGGTAAGAGGATTGTGTAAGAAAAAAGTAGTGCAAGTGTAAAAATATATACAGTGTGTGTGTATATGTGTGTATATGTGTGTGTGTATATATATATATATATATATATATATATATATATATATATATATATATTTAAAATTTGTATGCTGTATCTGAATCATAAAAGAGAAAAAAAATTGGATTTCATATCCCTTTAAAAATACTTTGTCATGAATAAATCTCACAACTCTGTGTACAGGGACAACCCTTTACAGTCATGAAATACTTATGTATGTATTTATTTCCTATCTATCGGAGGACCATAACATTTTTAAAAGAGGTAAAACTATATATAATGCTTTCTTTTAGATGCAACACATTAAAATACTTTTAATGCCACTTTAAGTGTGCATTTATCTCTAGCCCCAAATGATATTGAACTGAATAATGTGTCTGAGGTTTACTTTAATGTATCACTTATATAAATAGGTAGTTTACACCTAAGCCGCATGAGAGTACAGTATTCTGTATATCGTGTAGTTGTATTGTGTGACTTTGGAAGGCTCTCATGATTGCAAGTGTGGTACGTAGATGACAATTATGTTTGATAAAGAGATTGCAGTATCATTGTTACTGTGCATACTTGTCATGATGTAACATTAGAAGCCAGCTAGCTCTATGACTGTGTTTTTACACTATTTTACATCTGTTGACAGCAAGAGGGGAATTGCTTGGCTGTTTTGGTCTCACAGAACCAAACCATGGTAGTGACCCAGCAGGGATGGAAACCAGAGCGCGTTACAACCCAAGTGGCAAATCTTATACACTGAATGGATCAAAAACATGGTATGAATACCTAGACATGGCTAATTTTATTACCACATACAAAATTACTGAGGATAACCACTTGGTGGTGAAACCATGTGGTCATCATCCACATTATGCTCAGAGGGCAAATGACAATCACATATAATCATCCTGGGTGTTCCCCCTTACAAATCAGATCCTGGGAACCTCCCAAACTGCAGCTAGTAAAGAAGACTGCTGTCTCCTTTCCTATCGCTAGCAGCAGTAGGAATTCACTGTGATGTCACCACATAAGCATGATGATAAAGGGAACTCCAGGGACTTCCTTGCTAGTGAAGCTTCAGGTGGTGGTGGTGGGTTTGCACAGTGACTCCTCATTTGAAAGAGGAGAGTCTTTCGAATAAAGGATCTCATCCTCCAGTAAATGCTCCGTGTAAAAAACGGCAATAACTTGCAGCAGCCTTTAAAGGGACATTTAACACTAAATAAATAAATAAATAATTGCTTTAGTGATGTATTCAGAGCAAAAATTAGCCTGATAATAATTTGTACCTGTATTTTTAAAAATATTAGTTTGTTTAAATATTTAAAAAATATGGGTAAAGTTAATGTCCATAAAGCAGTGGGCGCCGCCATATTGTAACTTAGGTTGCCTTTTCTGCTAAATCAGAATTGTATCTAATTTTAAAAATATCTAAAATGTTAAGGTTTATATTCACTATTTTAGACCTACTCATTTTCTGCATAAATTACTAGATGGTATAGTGACAAAAATTAATAAATTTTTATTGAAAATGTTGGTATAAACTCCTAAATTTTTATGTTTTTGGAATGTGAACTGATGCTAAATATGAGACCATAAAACATGTGTTTGAAATATCTAATACATAATGACTCCCATGCTTTTTCATATTGGGGGTTTTCTTACATTATGTTATTTCTGCAAATTTATTTAATTACTTGGTTGCGAGTTTTGCGATATGAGTGAAAAAGCAGCGTTATGGCTCTTTTTCACTACCGCTGCCACTGGTATTACGAGTCTTGCAGGTATTTCTGTACCGCACACTTTTTTGGCAGTAACGCAACTACCGCAGCTTTCAAAAAGTTATTTTTCAATGGGACTTCCACAGCGCCGGTATTACGAGTTTGCCTGTCCGGCCAAAAAGTGAGCGGTACAGCCTATACCGTCAAGATCCATACCGTAAACTGAAAGTCAGTAGTTGTGAGCTTTACGCTACAAAGCTGTAACCTAAAACTCATAACTAAAGTGTTACAAAGTACACTAACACCCATAAACTACCTATTAACCCCTAAACCGAGGCGCTCCCGCATCGCAAACACTAAAATAAAATTATTAACCCCTAATCTGCCGCTCCGGACATCGCTGCCACTATAATAAACATATTAACCCCTAAATCACTGCACTCCCGCCGAATCGTAAACACTAGTTAAATATTAACCCCTAATCTGCTGTCCCTAACATCGCCGCAACCTACAATACTGTTATTAACCCCTAATCTACTGCCCCCAAAATCTCCGCCACTATACTAAAGTTATTAACCCCTAACCCTAAGTCTAACACCCACTAACTTTAATATAATTTAAAATAAATCTAAATAAAAATTACTATCATTAACTAAATAATACCTATTTAAAACTAAATACTTACCTGTAAAATAAACCCTAAGCTAGCTACAATATAACTAATAGTTACATTGTATCTATCTTAGGTTTTATTTTTATTTCACAGCTAAGTTTGTATTTATTTTAACTAGGTAGATTAGTTACTAAATAGTTATTAACTATTTACTAGCTACCTAGTTAAAATAAATACAAATTTACCTGTAAAATAAAACCTAACCTGAGTTACACTAACACCTAACATTACACTACAATTAACTAAATTACACAAAATTAAAAATAAATTATCAAATATTTAAACTAATTACACCTAATAGCCCTATCAAAATAAAAAAGCCCCCCCCCAAAAAAAAAAAACGAGCCTAAACTGCCAATAGCCCTTAAATGGGCCTTTTGCGGGGCATTGCCCAAAATAAATCAGCTCTTTTCCCTGTAAAAAAACAATACAAACAACCCCCTAACAATAAAACCCACCACCCACACATCCAACCCCCCCCAAATAAAAACCCATCTAAAAAACCTAAGCTCCCCATTGCCCTGAAAAGGGCATTTGGATGGGCATTGCCCTTAAAAGGGCATTTAGCACTTTTTTAGCCCAAACCCTAAGCTAAAAATAAAACCCACCCAATAAACTCTTAAAAAAAAAAAAAAAAACCCTGAAGATCCACTTACAGTTTTTGAAGACCGGACATCCATCCTCAACGAAGCCGGGAGAAGTCTTCATCCAAGTGGAAAGAAGTGGTCCTCCAGACGGGCAGAAGTCATCATCCAGACGGCATCTTCTATCTTCATCCTTCCGACGCGGAACGGCTCCATCTTCAAGACATCCGGCGAGGAGCATCCTCTAATTTCGATGGATCTTCAAGAATGAATTCTCCTTTAAATGATGTCATCCAAGATGGCGTCCCTTGAATTCCAATTGGCTGATAGAATTCTATCAGCCAATCGGATATAAAGGGGAAAAATCCTATTGGCTGATGCAATCAGCCAATAGGATTGAGCTTGCATTCTATTGGCTGTTCCAATCTGCCAATGGAATGTGAGCTCAATCCTATTGGCTGATTGCATCAGCCAATAGGATTTTTTCACCTAGAATTCTATCAGCCAATCGGAATTCAAGGGATGCCATCTTGGATGATGTGATTTAAAGGAGAATTCATTCTTGAAGATCCATCGAAAGAAGAGGATGCTCCGCACCGGATGTCTTGAAGATGGAGCCGCTCTGCGTCGGAAGGATGAAGATAGAAGATGCCGTCTGGATGAAGACTTCTGCCCGTCTGGAGGACCACTTTTTGCCACTTGGATGAAGACTTCTCTCGGCTTCGTTGAGGATGGATGTCCAGTCTTCAAAAACTGTAAGTGGATCGTCCGGGGTTAGTGTTAGGTTTTTTTAAGGGTTTATTTGGGTGGGTTTTATTTTTAGCTGAGGGTTTGGGCTGAAAAAGAGCTAAATGCCCTTTTAAGGGCAATGCCCATCCAAATGCCCTTTTCAGGGCAACGGGGAGCTTAGGTTTTTTAGATAGGATTTTATTTGGGGGGGTGGTTGTGTGGCTGGTGGGTTTTACTGTTGGGGGGCTGTTTGTATTATTTTTTTACAGGGAAAAGAGCTGATTTCTTTGGGGCAATGCCCCGCAAAAGGCCCTTTTAAGGGCTATTGGCAGTTTAGTTTAGGCTAGGGTTTTTTTATTTTGGGGGGGCTTTTTTATTTTGATAGGGCTATTAGATTAGGTGTAATTAGTTTAAATATTTGATAATTTTATTTTTTATTTTGTGTAATTTAGTGTTGTTTTTTGTTATTTAGTTAATTGTATTTAATGTAATTTATTTAATTGTAGTATAAGGTTAGGTGTTTGTGTAACTCAGGTTAGGTTTTATTTTACAGGTAAATTTGTATTTATTTTAACTAGTTAGCTAGTAAATAGTTAATAACTATATACCTAGTCTACCTAGTTAAAATAAATACAAACTTAGCTGTGAAATAAAAATAAAACCTAAGATAGCTACAATGTAACTATTAGTTATATTGTAGCTAGCTTAGGGTTTATTTTACAGGTAAGTATTTCGTTTTAAATAGGAATTATTTAGTTAATGATATTAATTTTTATTTAGATTTATTTTAATTATATTAAAGTTAGTGGGTGTTAGGGTTAGACTTAGGTTTAGGGGTTAATAACTTTAGTATAGTGGCGGCGACATTGGGGGCGGAAGATTAGGGGTTAATAAGTGTATGTAGGTAGCAACGACATTGGGGGCGGCAGATTAGGGGTTAATAAGTGTAATGTAGGTGGCAGCGATGTTGGGGGCAGTAGATTAGGGGTTAATAAGTGTAATGTAGGTGTCGGCGATGTCGGGGGCGGCAGATTAGGGGTGTTTAGACTCGGGGGTTTATGTTAGGGTGTTAGGTGTAGACATAAATTTTCTTTCCCCATAGGAATCAATGGGGCTGCGTTGCGGAGCTTTACGCTCCTTTATTGCAGGTGTTAGGCTTTTTTTTTTTTAGCCGGCTCTCCCCATTGATGTCTATGGGGAAATCAAGCACGATTACGTAAAACCAGCTCAAAGCAGCGCTGGTATTTGAGTGCGGTATGGAGCTCAATTTTGCTCAACGCTCACATATTGCCTGCTAACGCCGGATTTTTGCAAACCTGTAATAGCAGTGCTATAGGGAGGTGAGCGGTGGAAATAACTTGCAAGTTAGCACCAAGCCGCTCATAACGCAAAACTCGTAATCTAGCCGTTGGTCTTTTGAGGGGGAAAAAAAAGGTATTTCACCGAAAGAATAACATAATTTATGCTTACCTGATAAATTTATTTCTCTTGTAGTGTATCCAGTCCACGGATCATCCATTACTTATGGGATATTAACTCCTCCCCAACAGGAAGTGCAAGAGGATTCACCCAGCAGAGCTGCTATATAGCTCCTCCCCTAACTGCCATTACCAGTCATTCGACCGAAAACATGTAGAGAAAGGAAAACCATAGGGTGCAGTGGTGACTGTAGTTTAATGGAAAAATTACCTGCCTTAAAGTGACAGGGCGGGCCGTGGACTGGATACACTACAAGAGAAATAAATTTATCAGGTAAGCATAAATTATGTTTTCTCTTGTTAAGTGTATCCAGTCCACGGATCATCCATTACTTATGGGATACCAATACCAAAGCTAAAGTACACGGATGGCGGGAGGGACAGGCAGGCTCTTTATACGGAAGGAACCACTGCCTGAAGAACCTTTCTCCCAAAAACAGCCTCCGAAGAAGCAAAAGTGTCAAATTTGTAAAATTTGGAAAAAGTATGAAGACTTCGAGCCGAGGAAATCGCCATTAAAAACAGAACTTTCCAAGATAACAACTTGATATCAATGGAATGAAGGGGTTCAAACGGAACCCCCTGTAAAACATTAAGAACTAAGTTCAAACTCCATGGTGGAGCAACAGTTTTAAACACAGGCTTGATCCTATCTAAAGCCTGACAAAAAGCTTGAACGTCCGGAACTTCTGACAGACGTTTGTGTAAAAGAATGGACAGAGCTGAAATCTGTCCCTTTAAGGAACTAGCGGATAAACCCTTTTCTAAACCTTCTTGTAGAAAAGACAATATCCTCGGAATCCTAACCTTACTCCATGAGTAACTCTTGGATTCGCACCAATATAAGTATTTGCGCCATATCTTATGGTAAATCTTTCTGGTAACAGGCTTCCTAGCCTGTATTAAGGTATCAATAACTGACTCAGAAAAACCACGTTTTGATAAAATCAAGCGTTCAATTTCCAAGCAGTCAGCTTCAGAGAAATTAGATTTTGATGTTTGAAGGGACCCTGGATCAGAAGGTCCTGTTTCAGAGGTAGCGACCAAGGTGGAGAGGATGACATGTCCACTAGATCTGCATACCAAGTCCTGCGTGGCAATGCAGGTGCTATTAGAATCACTGATGCTCTCTCCTGTTTGATTCTGGCAATCAATCGAGGAAGCATCGGGAAGGGTGGAAACACATAAGCCATCCCGAAGGTCCAAGGTGCTGTCAAAGCATCTATCAGAACCGCTCCCGGATCCCTGGATCTGGACCCGTAACGAGGAAGCTTGGCGTTCTGTCGAGACGCCATGAGATCTATCTCTGGTTTGCCCCAACGTCGAAGTATTTGGGCAAAGACCTCCGGATGAAGTTCCCACTCCCCCGGATGAAAAGTCTGACGACTTAAGAAATCCGCCTCCCAGTTCTCCACTCCCGGGATGTGGATTGCTGACAGGTGGCAAGAGTGAGACTCTGCCCAGCGAATTATCTTTGATACTTCCATCATTGCTAGGGAGCTTCTTGTCCCTCCCTGATGGTTGATGTAAGCTACAGTCGTGATGTTGTCCGACTGAAACCTGATGAACCCCCGAGTTGTTAACTGGGGCCAAGCCAGAAGGGCATTGAGAACTGCTCTCAATTCCAGAATGTTTATTGGCAGGAGACTCTCCTCCTGACTCCATTGTCCCTGAGCCTTCAGAGAATTCCAGACAGCGCCCCAACCTAGTAGGCTGGCGTCTGTTGTTACAATTGTCCAGTCCGGCCTGCTGAATGGCATCACCCTGGACAGATGTGGCCGAGAAAGCCACCATAGAAGAGAATTTCTGGTCTCTTGATCCAGATTCAGAGTAGGGGACAAGTCTGAGTAATCCCCATTCCACTGACTTAGCATGCACAATTGCAGCGGTCTGAGATGTAGGCGTGCAAAGGGTACTATGTCCATTGCTGCTACCATTAAGCCGATCACCTCCATGCATTGAGCTACTGACGGGTGTTGAATGGAATGAAGGACACGGCATGCATTTTGAAGCTTTGTTAACCTGTCTTCTGTCAGGTAAATCTTCATTTCTACAGAATCTATCAGAGTCCCCAAGAAGGGAACTCTTGTGAGTGGAAAGAGAGAACTCTTCTTTTCGTTCACCTTCCATCCATGCGACCTTAGAAATGCCAGTACTAACTCTGTATGAGACTTGGCAGTTTGAAAGCTTGAAGCTTGTATCAGAATGTCGTCTAGGTACGGAGCTACCGCAATTCCTTGCGGTCTTAGTACCGCCAGAAGAGCACCCAGAACCTTTGTGAAGATTCTCGGAGCCGTAGCCAATCCGAATGGAAGAGCTACAAACTGGTAATGCCTGTCTAGAAAGGCAAACCTTAGATACCGGTAATGATCTTTGTGAATCGGTATGTGAAGGTAAGCATCCTTTAAATCCACTGTGGTCATGTACTGACCCTTTTGGATCATGGGTAAAATTGTCCGAATAGTTCCCATTTTGAACGATGGAACTCTTAGGAATTTGTTTAGGATCTTTAAATCCAAGATAGGCCTGAAAGTTCCCTCTTTTTTGGGAACCACAAACAGATTTGAGTAAAACCCTTGTCCTTGTTCCGACCGCGGAACCGGATGGATCACTCCCATTAATAAAAGATCTTGTACGCAGCGTAGAAACGCCTCTTTCTTTATTTGGTTTGTTGACAACCTTGACAGATGAAATCTCCCTCTTGGGGGAGAGAATTTGAAGTCTAGAAGGTATCCCTGAGATATGATCTCTAACGCCCAGGGATCCTGGACATCTCTTGCCCAAGCCTGGGCGAAGAGAGAAAGTCTGCCCCCCACTAGATCCGTTCCCGGATCGGGGGCCCTCGATTCATGCTGTCTTAGGGGCAGCAGCAGGTTTCCTGGCCTGCTTGCCCTTGTTCCAGGACTGGTTAGGTCTCCAGCCTTGTCTGTAGCGAGCAACAGCTCCTTCCTGTTTTGGTGCAGAGGAAGTTGATGCTGCTCCTGCTTTGAAATTACGAAAGGAACGAAAATTAGACTGTCTAGCCTTAGGTTTGGCTCTGTCTTGAGGCAGGGCATGGCCTTTACCTCCTGTAATGTCAGCGATAATTTCTTTCAACCCGGGCCCGAATAAGGTCTGCCCTTTGAAAGGTATATTAAGCAATTTAGATTTAGAAGTAACGTCAGCTGACCAGGATTTTAGCCACAGTGCTCTGCGTGCCTGAATGGCGAATCCGGAATTCTTAGCCGTAAGTTTAGTTAAATGTACTACGGCATCTGAAATAAATGAGTTAGCTAACTTAAGGGCTTTAAGCTTGTGTGTAATCTCATCTAATGGAGCTGATTCAAGTGTCTCTTCCAGAGACTCAAACCAAAATGCTGCTGCAGCCGTGACAGGCGCAATGCATGCAAGAGGTTGCAATATAAAACCTTGTTGAACAAACATTTTCTTAAGGTAACCCTCTAACTTTTTATCCATTGGATCTGAAAAGGCACAGCTATCCTCCACCGGGATAGTGGTACGCTTAGCTAAAGTAGAAACTGCTCCCTCCACCTTAGGGACCGTTTGCCATAAGTCCCGTGTGGTGGCGTCTATTGGAAACATCTTTCTAAATATCGGAGGGGGTGAGAACGGCACACCGGGTCTATCCCACTCCTTAGTAACAATTTCAGTAAGTCTCTTAGGTATAGGAAAAACGTCAGTACTCGCCGGTACCGCAAAATATTTATCCAACCTACACATTTTCTCTGGTATTGCAACTGTGTTACAATCATTCAGAGCCGCTAACACCTCCCCTAGTAATACACGGAGGTTTTCCAGCTTAAATTTAAAATTTGAAATATCTGAATCCAGTTTGTTTGGATCAGAACCGTCACCCGCAGAATGAAGCTCTCCGTCCTCATGTTCTGCAAATTGTGACGCAGTGTCTGACATGGCCCTAATATTATCAGCGCACTCTGTTCTCACCCCAGAGTGATCACGCTTACCTCTTAGTTCTGGTAATTTAGCCAAAACTTCAGTCATAACAGTAGCCATATCCTGTAATGTGATTTGTAATGGCCGCCCAGATGTACTCGGCGCTACAATATCACGCACCTCCCGAGCGGGAGATGCAGGTACTGACACGTGAGGCGAGTTAGTCGGCATAACTCTCCCCTCATTGTTTGGTGAAATATGTTCAATTTGTACAGATTGACTTTTATTTAAAGTAGCATCAATGCAGTTAGTACATAAATTTCTATTGGGCTCCACTTTGGCTTTAGCACATATAGCACAGATATCTTCCTCTGAATCAGACATGTTTAACACACTAGCAAATAAACTAGCAACTTGGAAATACTTTTCAAGTAATTTACTATAATATGAAAACGTACTGTGCCTATAAGAAGCACAGAAAAAGTTATGACAGTTGAAAATTAATAAACTGAAAAGTTATAGCATCAAATCTTTGTAAAAAACACAATTTTAGCAAAGGATTGCTCCCATTAGCAAAGGATAACTAACCCTGATAGCAGAAAAAAAAAAAAAAAAAATACAGAAATAAACGTTTTTTTATCACAGTCAACTACAATTTCACAGCTCTGCTGTGAGTGATTACCTCACTCAAAACAAGTTTTGAAGACCCCTGAGTTCTGAACCGGATCATGCAGGGAAGACAATAAACTTCTGACTGAATTTTTTGATGCGTAGCAAAAGCACCTCTCCCCCTTACACATAACAGTGAGAGAGATCAGTAAACTGTCATAAATTAAATAAAACGACTGCCAAGTGGAAAAAAATAGTGCCCAAAACATTTTTTCACCCAGTACCTCAGAAAATTAAATGATTTTACATACCAGCAAAAAACGTTTAACATTAATAAATTGAGTGTTATTAAAAAGCCTGTTGCTAGTCCCTGCAAATTAGGCTAAAGTTTTATGCATACAGTATAATTCCAGTGAAGTGCCATTCCCCAGAATACTGAAGTGTAAAATATACATACATGACAGCCTGATACCAGTTGCTGCTACTGCATTTAAGGCTGAGTTTACATTATATCGGTATGGCAGAATTTTCTCATCAATTCCATTGTCAGAAAATAATAAGCTGCTACATACCTCTTTGCAGATTAATCTGCCCGCTGTCCCCTGATCTGAAGTTTACCTCTCCTCAGATGGCCGAGAAACAGCAATATGATCTTAACTACTCCGGCTAAAATCATAGAAAAACTCAGGTAGATTCTTCTTCAAATTCTACCAGAGAAGGAATAACACACTCCGGTGCTATTATAAAATAACAAACTTTTGATTGAAGGTATGAAACTAAGTATAATCACCACAGTCCTCTCACACATCCTATCTATTCGTTGGGTGCAAGAGAATGACTGGTAATGGCAGTTAGGGGAGGAGCTATATAGCAGCTCTGCTGGGTGAATCCTCTTGCACTTCCTGTTGGGGAGGAGTTAATATCCCATAAGTAATGGATGATCCGTGGACTGGATACACTTAACAAGAGAAATAACAATTTATATGTAAATGCAAAGAAATAACTAATACAACTCTTGCTCTGCAAGGAAGGGGTTAATGATGCTTTAGTATATTTAAAAGCAGTGTTTTATGAAGTCTGTTTCTCTCCTGTTTCCTTACTTAGGATCACTAATTCCCCTATTGCTGACCTCTGTGTGGTTTGGGCAATATGTGAAGATGGTAGAGTCAGGGGTTTCCTGATTGAGAGGGGAACTAAGGGGCTGTCTACCCCCAAAATAGAAGGAAAATTTTCTCTTCGGGCTTCAGCAACAGGCATGATCCTTATGGAAGATGTAGAAATACCAGAGACAAATCTGCTTCCAAATGTTTCAGGAATGGGGGTAAGATACTGTCTTATGTACAACGAACAAGGAATTAGACCAAAAATATTCTTTAAAAGGACATGACAGTTTGAGATTGTATTATAAAATGTTTAAATATGTGTAGAAATAAATGCTTTGTGGATTTATTTGATTTTTCTATAATTTAACTCTGAAAACTGTGGGTCTTAAAGAGACATTGTACTGTACAAATCTCCCCCCCCCCCTTTTAGGGATGGATTGCTAGTGGTGTGCTAACTGTTGCATATGAGAGAAATTGTATTTTTTTCTGCTTTTCATGCGTTAAAAGTAAACATATTTGCTTGAGCAAGATCAAATTTAACATGCATCATGTTAGCGCAACTACAGAGCTCTGTTGAAATGTTAGCGAATCAAAACACATCAAAAATACATTTAAAGGGACACTGAACCCAATTTTTTTCTTTTGTGATTCAGATAGAGCATGCAATTTTAAGCAACTTTCTAATTTACTCCTATTATCAATTTTTCTTTGTTCTCTTGAAAAAGAAGGCATCTAAGCTGTTTTTGCTTTTTTGGTTTAGCCTCTGGACAGCACTTTTTTATTGGTAAATTAATTTATCTTCCAATCAGCAAGGACATCCCAGGTTGTTCACCAAAAATGGTCCGGCATCTAAACTTACATTCTTGCATTTCAAATAAAGATACCAAGAGAATGAAGAAAATTTGATAATAGGAGTACATTAGAAAGTTGCTTAAAATGTGATGCTCTATCTGAATCACAAAAGAAAATTTTTGGGTTCAGTATCCCTTTTAATAGTACAGTTACACTCATAATACTGTGATAAAAAATATTTAAAAAATTGCTGTAAAAGGTTATAACGTCTCAAAGATATGAGGTCTCGGGTAAAAAATAATTTAAAACTGTCATTTTGCACAATTTTGGATTGTTTTACAACCCTGGGGCATACACCTTGAACAGCCCCTTATTATATTTATCTTAGATCTTCTGCTATAACCATGTAGGGTTAGATTTAAATTAGAACAAATACAAATGTTGCAGGGTTAGATCTGCAGGATTCAATTCAGCCACTCCCAGGGCACTAGTAAAACACAATACTTCTATTACAGGACAATAAGACAAGGGGAATAAAACAAGTACATTACAAATGTTTTTTACTATACATCTATAACCTATATGGGGAATACTATCTCAGCTATAATGTCCCTTTAAATTAGATTTTAATATAAAATGTTTAAATACGTTTAGCAAAACAACTTTGCAATGTACTTTTATAATTTCTTTTGTCCCCTTTTACTGTAATTTAATTTTGACATTTGTGGGCTTTCCAATTCCTGTTCAAAGTGGAAGTTCAGAGTTAACACTGCTTAAAGTGATGGTAAATCCTAGCATTTTTTTGAAACGCTAGGATTTACCAGTGGAACCAATAAAGGGGACTTTCAGTAATGAAGTATAAAATACTTCATGCTGAAAGATCCTTTTTGTCTGAAGCGCTCACCGTGCTGAGCTCCTCAAGCAGCCCATGGCAGAACACTATTTTTCAGTGAGGGGATGTTTCCACCTCTTAGCCAATAGCTGTGCGGGCCAGCTGGCATTATGCCAGACATTTAACAAGCTGTTGGCTAAAATCACCTCCGTGATAAAATTAGCATTCTGCCGTCGGCTGCCTGAGGCGCTCAGCGCGGTGAACGCTGCAGACAAATAAAAGAACTTTCAGCATGAAGTATTTTATATTTCATGACTGAAAGTCCCCTTTATTTGTTGCACTGGTAAATCCTAGCGTTTCAAAAATGCTAGGATTTACTATCACTTTATTTAATTCCACAAATAAATTCGTTAGATGTTCCAGCTCCTATAACGACCCCTTATTGGTCCCAGCAGAGAAGGAAACTTAGTTTACAACATGGTGGCACATATTGTTTGGTAGTCACTAAAATTGTACTCCTCCGTTTTTTTTTTTTCCCTTCAATATTCAAAAAATATATACATTTTTTAAAAATATCTGCAGGCTAACTGTTGCTTTAAATACATCATTCTGCCTATCATGTATTTGGTGTTTAATGTGCCTTTTAATTAGGATATGATTATTCCTGTTTCTTTGAAGAATGTAAACTGAAGTGGCTGGAGTTCAGTTTGTCTAATATTTCACTTTAGTGCTAATGTCATGGCAACAAATAGTTCTACTTAAAGGCACATGAACCCCAACATTTTTCTTTCATGATTCAGATAGAGCATACAATTTTAAACAATTTACCAGTTAACTTCTATTTTATAATTTGCTTCATTCTTTTGCACTGGTTTTTAAACCTGCCCTCAGGTCTCCCTAACAGGCCACATTTTGAAGATATCTGAACTAGAGCACAGGTGAAATAATCAGCTGATTAGTAAATATGGCTATTTAACCTGCTCTCATCCAAGGTAATCCTGAAAACCTGGCCTGTTGGGGAGGCCTGAGAACAGGTTTGAAAACCAGTGTCATATTGGTATGGTTTGTTGAAGAAACAGCAATGCACTATTTGGAGTTAGTTGAAGACACTGAGTGAGCCAATAAAATTACATATGTGCAGCTCCTAAGCCTACCTAGGTATAGTTTTCAATAAAGGATACCAAGAGAACAAAACAAACTAGATAATAGTAAGTAAATATAAAGTTGTTTAAAATGATGATATACGCTATCTGAATCAGGAAAGAAAAAAAATGGGATTCATGTCCCTCTGTCTTTTAACATGTATTTCTCTATATAATTCACTCATGATGTGCTTGTTTTGCAGGGTCCCTTTGGTTGTCTGAATAATGCTCGTTATGGTATTTCTTGGGGAGCCTTAGGTGCAGCTGAGTTTTGTCTTCATGCCGCCAGGCAATATACTTTAGATAGGTATGTCTTCTATTTTCATTCATAGATTGAGCCATTGTAGAAAGTTTACAGTGTTTCCATTACTTGACAATGGAATCTAGCTGCAACACGATGTAACCCCTGAGTAGGACACTGCTGGCGAGCCAATTATGAGTGGCATATGCATGTATCTGCCAATCACTAACCATTCCCTTCTCATGGGTATGTCTTGTAGCTCATCAAAGGAAGTTTACTTAAAGGGACAGTTCACCCAAAAATTTTCTCCCCTTTAAATTATTCTCAATGATCCTTTTAACCTGCTAGAGTGTATTAAATTGGTTACAAGTAGCTCCTTTACTCCTATTTCAGCATTTAAAATAGCTGATTTAGCCTGTGGTATCGCCACCTATACTGAACAAATTAATACTGGAGTATAGGCTATTGAATAGCCTAAGTTTACACAGCCAGCAGAAGAGATTACACTCTCAGTGGGATGCAGGTTAGTTAAGTAATAAAATCATCATTTTCCATTGTTCTCTCTATGTATTGAGCTTTGGTGTTCCAGCCAAATAAAAGATAAGGAAGCAAGTTTGTGTAAACAAAGTTATAACATAATGAGATCTGATATCACCTTTAAGTTCAACCCATTGTAATAGGCTGTGGTTTAAAAGCACAAAATCAGCTACTTCATATACACAGATAAGCATGAAAATTGAATTTTTCAAATATTTTATACTCTGCAGTTGGTATAACAAGTCATTTAAAATACATTAATGGAAAAACAATTTTACAGTGTACTGTCCCTTTTAAATGCGTGGGTTTTTTTTTTTTTTTTTTTTTTTTTGTAGAGGTTAAAGATCGTCACCTAGCTTTAAAAGGGTCACCAGTGCAAAAACTAACTTTCTGTAACAAATAAGGGCATTTAATTTTTTTATTTATTTTTTTGCCATTATAATGTCCATTTAATGGCGCGCACACACATTTATTTTCAGAATATTGCACAAAAAAGAAAACAAATGTGGCTTGTAAAGTTATAGGGATATTTTGTTCTCTTCTTTACTCATTCTGATTCTCCCTGAAACACAACTCTTCAAATCTATCTTTTCAGGGCATTGTCTTCATACACACCATTAAAGGGATATTGAAATTGAAAATTAAACTTTCAAGATTCAGAGAGAGCATGCAGTTTTAAAAGATTTTCAATTTACTTATATTATCAAATTTGTTTTCTTGGTGTCCTTTGTTTAAAAGGATAACCAGGGGATATGGCATCTGTCTATTCCAAAAATCATATAGTAGTATGGAGCATGTTCTTTAAACAAGTGGGCAATTTACCTCTTCACCTTATATTACATAGGATACAATTTGGCGTCCCTCTTGCCAGAAACCAACTGATCCAGAAGAAGATGGCAGACATGTTGACAGAAATTACTATTGGCCTACAGGCCTGTCTACAACTAGGTCGTCTAAAAGATGAGGGGAGGTAAGTGCCAGTCATACTCTGTGGCCCTTCTATTATAAAACGTGTTTAAAAATGCCTTACATTTTGGTATTTAAAAGCGCATTAAACAGCACTTCTTTTTTTTTTTTTTTTTTTTTTTTTTGCAAAAATTGTGCTTGTCCCACACTCCGTTTTAAAAAAAAAAAAAGGTTGAAAGGCAAATTCTCTAACCTGCAAATGCAGCAAATCAAATAGCCAGGTTATAGGGAATTTTCAGCATTTTGAAAGCCAAGGTTGCAGATTCTGCTTTTTGGCCTGTCTAGAAAATATGGAACAAAGCTCAATTTTTAATTAAAAGTTAGAGGTATTTAATATCCCTATAAGTCAACATTAAGCTAAAAAATTAAATACCCCATGCAATGTTTAAGTGTAGAAAAATATTGGCAATATATGCTCATTATTTATTCTGCTCACTTTTTTATTATTTATTAGGGTTGCAATAACTTATTGCAGTAAATGTTAAGACTTGGCTGGCATGTTATTCTATAGCAACGCAACAGAAATGTCTTGTAATTACAAGGTGTTTGCTGTCCCTTTTAAATCAGTGAGATCTGCAGATGCTTCGAAAGTATCAGTTGTGAGAGAGCTTCAGACACACTCGGGGGAACCCTGTTCCTTCCACTTTTTTTTTTTTTTTTTTTAAATCTGCATTGTGGCACAGCAGTGAAGCAGCTTAGGTTTGCCTTTTGCTTGAAATGGCAGTTGTTATATATACAATCCTCCCACAAACCTATAAATATATAATATGTTAGTGCCCCTTCTTGCTGAATACGTGTTTGTTTATTAAAAAAAATTAGAACAAAATAACAATTCATATTTTTTATAGTTTTTTTTTTTTTTTTTTTTTTTTTCTCTCTAAAACATATGTAGATTATCCGTTTTAATTTCTTAGGGAAAAACAAGTCAATCGATTGGCAAAAAAAGCCATAGTTTAAGTTTTCTATCAAATGTTTAAAACCAAGGAAATTCCTAACATAAACTGCCCCCACCCTCCTCTTGGGAGCTTTGCATGACATCCTCAAAGACATCACTGATGACATCACACAAGATATAGTTGATTACATTGTCACTAGTAAAAAATTATATGTGTGCATACAGTTTCTGCTGATAGATATATATATATATATATATATATATATATATATATATATATATATATATATATTTATTTTCAGGAGTTATGGGAGAGGGGATGAGGAGGTTGCACGGTAGAGGGCGACTAAGAGGGTAAGCAAGGACTGGCATGTGAGGGCAGTGAGCTGAGAGGATAAGCAGGACTGTGTATAAATAAGAAGGGGTGAGAGGATTAGGAGAAGGTTGAGTGTAACAAACAGATGAGGAGGGTGCTATGTGTGAGGGAGAGAGTAAAAGGGTGTAAAGCAGACTGCAAAGAGTCAGGGTGAAGAGGAAGCTGTGTCATGCAACGCTCCCAAGGGGGAATAGGGCTGTTTGTTAGGAATTTCCTTGCTTTTAAACATTTTATAGAAAACGTAAAACTTTTTTTGTGGCAATTAATATTTGTTTAAATATAATACATATTGAGAGAGAGGAAACCAATATTATTTAGTATGTAAGCCATCAGTAACCTGGTTAAGGCAATTTTGTATCTTTTTGCAAATCATTAGGTCACAGAATTTTGCTTATTGCCCTCTCTAGGGAACATAGGACAAGCAGAAGTTTTACACAAAAAAATTAGATCGTTTTTGCAACTGACTGTCCTATTTTTTTATTATTAAGGTGTAAAAAAAAAAGTTTCTTATTTTGTATAATTCATTATTTTCTGTTTGTTCACCAAGTAAGAATAGATTTAAATAAAGGTAGGGTAGATAGAGTTGTGTGAATTGCCAATATTATTCTTTCTCCCTCGTTTTTTAGAGCCACCCCAGAAATGATATCTATGCTAAAAAGGAATTCATGTGGCAAGGCGCTTGATATAGCCAGGCAGGCAAGGGACATGCTAGGAGGAAATGGTATTTCGGATGAGTATCATATCATCAGGCACGTCATGAATCTGGAGGCTGTTAACACATATGAAGGTATGAAAAACATTTTGTAGCTAACCAGTCTATTTATACTTATGACACCTATAATTTCATAATTCTTCCCCACCTAAAAGTTCTCCATCATAGCCACAGGTATTGATATGCAACCCTGTGCTAATTGATACAGGTGTGGCAATCTGTTACCCCCAAATACTGGCCTAGTTCCCATTGAGAAGAAAACGTTTGAAAACTGATGGTAAAAACATTTATCTTCATTATGGAGAATACTACCAGTTTCCACACTTTACCACCTCAATGGAAACTAGACCTGCCAGGATACCAAGACTTTTACTGGTGGGCTGTTGTCACCATAGAGCCACATCCTTCATTCAGCTGTTCCGCTCCTGATGAGGGTGTTGGGGCATGTTGTGGCTGAAAAGAGGCCTTTAAGGCAAGATAAGGGGGGGGGGGGGGGTAAAAGCAAGATTGAGGGGGGTTCTGGGTCTAGTCTTTAAATACTTCCAGGGCCAGACTGATTTTTCCAGTCCGGCCCTGACTAGGCCCTCAAATACGTGTTAGGCTCTTTGTACCTGTGCTGCCCTATATGTGTGCCAGGCTCTGGGTATTGGGTACCTTCAATGCCCCACATGAGTGCTAGGCTCTTTGTGCTGAGCTACAGGCTCTCTATCAATGCTCTGAAACTGTTTTTATCTTTTAATTAACATTTTAAGGTTGATTAGTCAAAAATAAATAGTTTTTTTTTTATATAGAACAGTTTGATAACATTCCTTATATATATATATATATATATATATATATATATATATATATATATATATATATATATATATATATATATATATATATATATATATAATTTGGTTTGTTTTTTTAAATTGTAATAATAGTTTTTTGTTTTTGTTTTGTTTTTTGTAGGTACACATGATGTCCATGCTTTAATTCTTGGAAGAGCTATCACAGGACTACAGGCATTCACTGTAAATAAATGATGTTGAGAAAAGGGAGTCTGGGAACTGAGGAGGAGATTGCAACGGTTATGAAATTAAATCTTCAACTATCACAACAGAATTTTAATATAGACTGAATCTTGTCATACTGTTTGTCTTTGTCTATCAATTAAACATATTTCTTCTACAATAAAAGGGACTGTGTACTGTAAAATTCTTTTTTTTTTTTGTTTTGTGTTTTTTTGTTTCCCCAGTGATCCAAATTTTTTTTTAGTCCAAATTCTTTTTATTGAGAAACTTTATAAGTTACATATTTGTAAACAGTTGAACACTTTACATTATCAGTGTTGATTGTAACATACCATAATAGTGGATTCTGTTATCATGAAATAGAAAAGAAAAAACAACAACTTATAAACATAAGGAATTTGCATAGTCTTGTTCCATTTACAAAAACATTTAGGTTAACTAAGCTGGTTGTCCTCTTTTGGTTGTGTCGAAGCCAATATTATTTTAATATTCGTGTCTAACATTGTCAATGTATAGTGACCTATGAGTCTTTCTAGGGTAAGTATCAGGTTTGTGTCATAATGTAGTCCTGTCTTTGTTTTAAGTGTTCCAAAATAAAAACAAAATAAATACTCGGCGCTATCTATCTAAGGTGGGAGACAATCTATATTTTATGCATTATAATTTTAGATAATGTATAAAAATATATAAATACTTATAAATATAGACACTTAAGATCATATATAGCACCTATATGAATTTAAAACTGTACTGCAATACAATAAATAACCATATAATCGCATATAAAAATATATAAATAAATGCCATGAATATAGTAAAAAGGTTACTGCCCTTTAAAAATGATCTGTAGAGAGGGCGGAGCCTGGCCAGGAAACCTAATGGCCGCACATTGAGCGAGCTCTGAAGCCCCAGACCTCTCATTAGCAAGAAAAAGGCATCTAAAAGCTTGTTATACAAACCATACCTGTACCTTTAAGCCCCGGCACTATAAAAGATCATCGGACACCTGCGGAGACCCTCCCGTGTGGCTATTGGGACACTTGTTAAGACGCCTCATACCTGCTGCGCAACTTGGGCCTATACAGCTACTGCCGCACCTCAGACACGCTGCGCTCCTCGGGCGGGCAACAGATCTGGCCCCAGCTTCAGCGAGGCTCCTTGTTTAGCGGTGATAAGCAGAGGATTAAGCGGCGGTTTTGACTTTTACCTACACTACCCGAACGGCACACGGCCATCCTCCATACTGATCCCGGATACGCCGGGGGTGAACGCTGCCGAGTTGGTGAGTCCTGTTAACATACGAACACACGCAGCATTATGAACCTTACCAACCCCAGGGGAAGATGTGAATAGTCTCACTGCTCAAACAGAGACATATAACTAACCACCTATGGAAGGGAGAATACGTTGAATCCCATACATAGTGCAGGCTGGGCAGTAAAGGTGCTTTTAATCAGTTAACTCACACAGAATGTACTCTGCAATTAAAACTGAAAGTGACTGGGATTATAGTTGAATCAGCCATAACACCATTCTGTGACCACATCATTCCTGTCTGAAAATTAATAGGTCAGGGTACAGCATATCATATCTTGATACACAACAGGGGGAAGCTATGTCCAACAGGAGGGTTACTAAACCTCACAAGGGCTCACAGTCATCCAATATGGAGAACTATCTTATCACTCCTGAAGTTACCCCTGGGGTGTCTAGGGAACATACTAGTACAGCTGGACCACACAACACAACTCAAATAAATGGAGCAGAAATGACACAACCTGCATATCTCACAAAAGAGGACATTAAACATTTGTCATCTAAACATGATATCAGAGAGGCTATGTTGGATGTAAAGCGCATGTTCAGCGAAATCAAGCAAGACATAACCGCCATAGACCACAGGGTGGCAGAAGTAGAAGAGACACAAGAAACACTGCGCTCTGATTTACAACACCAATCTAGCTGCTTGCAGTCTCAGGAAACAATTGTGCATAGCCTAACTGAGCGTCTCGAAGACCTTGAAAACAGAAGTAGGCGCAATAACCTACGGCTTAGAGGGATCCCAGAGACTGTTGGCCCCCCAGACATCTTAAATTATGTCCAAGACCTGTTTAGATATATTAAAAATTCCCCAACTGCAGAAGATGTTCAAATAGAGCGGGCACACAGGGCCCTGAGGCCCAAGCCGCCTTCAAGAGCCCCGCCTAGGGACATTATTGTTAAAATGTTATCATATCGGGACAAAGAAGAAATCCTAGGGCATGCTAGAAACAAGCAGCATGTCTCATATGAGGGATCCGAGATCCAGGTTTATACAGACCTTTGCCCATCCACGCTCCAGAAGCGAAGGGATCTGCGTTACATCACCTCAACACTCCAAGCACAAAAAATACAGTATAGGTGGGGGTTCCCCACCTGCATCATCGCTACTAAACATGGAGCGACAGCCACCTTCAAAACGCAGACGGATTTACAAAACTTCAATCAAACGTTGGGCCTACAAATAAAAACGCCAGCCCAAACTCGGAGCTCTCATCCCCAGGAACCGGGGATGGAGGAGGAAGAAGCACAACTAAACAGGTTGTGAACCCGGCCTATGGGCCCCTTGATATCATTTCATACACGATTGAGAGACTTGGGGACTCACATGCAGCTCGAACCAGGCAGATAAGTGACTATTAATGTGTTTTAAAATGTTAACCTGTCAGAATAAAGTTGAAACCATAGGCAATGTTTTTTTTTTTTTATGCATGCATATATTAAAGACTCTGCACTTTGGAGGACTGACTTCGCACCATGGCGATGCGCTATTATTTGATTGACTTGGTTCTGAAAGATTCTTACCAGCAGTGCATTAATATTGCAATATATGTCTTGTTGTATGCTTATGTGTAAAATTACTTATGCTAGATCCTGACAGATCCAGCTTTATCTGTCTCAACGATCGTGGTCTCCAGCCCTTGGTCTACGCTCCAGACGGAAAATTATATTGGCATACGAAAGGTATTCGGGAAACTCCCGGGACCTGCCTAAGAGTCTGTGGCTTACACTAGGGGAGGATACTACTATGATCTAAACTGTGAGATCTATGGGTTTCACAAAGTTTAATGAAGTTAAAATGTTATAGTTTATTACTGCCAATACAGGTACACCAGCTGCCTTTTTCTTACAAAGACTTTTTTCTTAAAAAAAATATGCGTTCAGAAATGAGAGTTATGGGGTTACTACCCTCTGTTGTACTATTATATATACACTTTGAAACTGTATTTGATTTTATTGTTGTTACCCCAAACTTGGTGACCTTTACCAAACATTACCACTACGTAGCTAGCAACTGGCTGGCTCCATTTATATCATATCATTCCCATTACTATAATCCTTACTTTCCTCTAATTCTTACTTTCCCTCTCTCCTTTTCCCTTCTCGCTTAACCTTCACTTCTCTCACCTCCCCTCTCTCCCTACCCTCTCCCTTTTTTTTTTTTTTTTTTTTTCTTTCCCCCCCCCCCCCCTTACATAATCACACCAGCGCCTTCATGATGGCACAAATGCGTGGAAATAGAGATAGTCACTTGATAGACCTAATAACTGTAAATGTAAAGGGCTTAAACAACCCAGGAAAGAGATCGATTGTCACTAGGGATCTCCATAGAATGGGTGGGGATGTCATTTTCATACAGGAGACACATTACTCTAGAAATAGTGAACCCAGATGGCATAGTCGCCAATACCCAGAGGCACACTTTGCATCAGGCCCCCGGAAGAAAAATGGTGTAGGCATTCTAATTCACTCCAAGATCCCCTTTCAGGTAGTTCAGACTTATAGAGACCCGGAGGGCAGATACCTAATTTTGACTGGTACACTGTATAATAGACCCATAACTTTTGCTAATCTATACTTCCCCAATACAGCACAAGACTCATTCCTCAGAAAGGCTGCAAATAAGATCATGGAAATGCAAATGGGAATTCTCTTTTTGGGGGGAGACTTCAATGCCTCCATTTGCCCTGATATAGATACCTCTGATGGCCTCTCCAGCATTCCACTTAAAACACTCAAACACCTCACTAAAACACTCAGAGAAATGGTTGTTCATGATATCTGGCGTACATTACATCCTATGTCAAGAAACTATACTTTTTACTCCCATCCGCATGGGAAATACACCAGAATTGACTATTTCTTTACTGACTCGGCAGGGCTTTCGTTGACAACCAGCAGCAGCATTGGCTCAATCACTTGGTCAGACCATGCACCGGTCAGATGCTCTATAGACTGGCCTAACACCCCGTTGACTCCATTTATTTGGAGATTGGAGGACCCTCTCCTTGAGGACCCCATTTTTAAACGAGAGCTGCAGAGCAGCATAACCGAATATTTTCGCTTGAACACTGAGGACCACTTGTGTCCTACCACGGTGTGGGAGGCTCACAAGTGCGTGATCGGGGGCCTTCTGATCAAGCGTAAGGCTGCTCTAAATAGGGCGAAAAAAGAACAATATGGGAGACTCCTGACTGGGGTTTCCCAGGCCGAACAGGCACACAAAGACTCACCTATGAATGATGCCCTTAAAAAGGGGGTAGTGACTGCCAGAGCAGAACTACTACAATATCTGCAATGTGAGCAACAGGAAAAAGCACTAAAACTTAGACAGCGCTTCTTTGAGCAGAGCAATAAGGCAGGGAGGCTCCTAGCAAGAGCACTCGCACGCCAACGACTAAAGTCTTATGTCTACGAACTGGTGGACCGGAGGGGAGATAGATGCAAGGACGGACAATCAATCGCAAATGTATTTAAGGAGTTTTATGAAACTCTATATAATATCCACCCAGTTCGCCAGGGTCAAGAAATACATGCAGATGATCCGGATTCCGAAAGGGCCATTCTAGCATACCTCTCAGAGGTTGATATGCCGACCCTAACCCAAGAAGAAAAAGAGTTACTTGACGCCCCCATCGGGAGGGAAGAGATTATTTTAGCAATTAAAGACCTTCCTACCGGCAAAAGCCCTGGTCCTGACGGGTTCGGAATCCACTACTATAAAACCTTTTCTGACGTACTGGTTCCACATTTACTACACATATTTCACCAATTGACGGACGAGCCTGCTCTGCCTAAATCAATGCTGGAAGCATTTATCACAGTTATACTGAAACCTGGCAGGCCAGCAGACTTGCCAGGAAGCTACAGACCCATATCTCTTCTTAACTCTGACGTTAAGATCCTAGCAAAGGTTGTGGCGAACCGTCTTAAGCGCTACTTACCACGATTAGTGTCACCAGACCAAGCTGGCTTCATCCCAGCGAGGGAGGCCCGAGATAACACCTTGAGAATCATCCAACTGATCTCACATGCCGGAGCTACCTCCGCACCGTTGGCATTAGTGTCAACGGATGCGGAGAAGGCTTTTGACCGGGTTAACTGGAGATTCATGCGCCATACCCTTGAGAAATTGGGCTTTGGACCTAAGTTTATGAACAGTGTTCTTTCCCTATACTCAGCCCCTACTGCACGAGTCCGGGTTAATGGCATGTTCTCCGAGCCCTTTGGGATTACTAATGGCACTAGGCAGGGGTGCCCCTTGTCCCCCCTCCTATTTGCCCTGGTCATCGAGGTCCTGGCGTGCAGGGTTAGAAGTAACACAGCTATCGAGGGTATGGTAGTGGGAGGTCAAGAACACAAAATTGCATTATATGCAGATGATGTTCTGCTAACGCTAACCAACATCAAATCTTCCCTGCAAGCCACACTTATGGAGTTTGAGGCATACGGCAAAGTCTCAGACTTCCTACTTAACCCGACAAAATCTGAGATCCTTAATATTACAGAGCCTAGAGAGACAATGGAGGCACTACGTGCTCAATGCGCACTTCGAATTTCACCTGGTAGGCTTAAATATCTCGGAATAGTTCTGGCTCCAACAATAAAAGAGATTGTAGAAATGAACTATAGACAGATCAGGGGAGATATAGCACAGGACCTTGCTACCTGGAAAAATAAAAATATCTCCTGGGTGGGGCGTATACACGTCATTAAGATGAACGTCCTGCCCAGGATCCTATATATTATGCAGACTATACCCCTCTCTGCCGCCTCGCATCTCGTTCACCAGATGCAATCAGAAATAGAGGCATACATCTGGGGTGACATCAAGCCAAGAGTAAATAAGAAAACGATGTATCTCCCTAGAGAAAGAGGGGGTCTGGGTGTCCCACAGCTCACAGTCTACCGTAAGGCAATTGGTCTCCAGCGCCTGGTGGAGTGGTGCCATAACTCTCCCAATAAAGCCTGGATAAGACTGGATGGAGACATCTTGAGACAAGGTAATGTTGGCTCCCTTGCATGGGTCTCAAAATCACAGCGCCCTAGACAGATACAGCAGTACCCACTAATGGAGGATGTCCTCCGGTTGTGGGATGAGCTAATGAAATCAGATAAGAATCTATCGGCAATCAATGCTCCGGTGACACCGGTTTGGGAGAACCCAGATAATGGCCTTACTCATAAACCATATAATCGGAGTTTAGTTTATTCCCTAGCCGAGGCAGCTATCTCAAATACCATACATGAGGGAAGGATCAAAACACAACAGGAACTGGCTGAATGGGACAATTGGACGTTTTCGTCCTGGTTCAGGACTGCTCAGTTCCATCACTATTTTAACAGTCTACAGGATAGGACACTTTTGTCTAGACACAAAACACCCTTTGAGACGCTTTGCACTACTCGGGATGTACCTGACCACCTGATATCACGCCTATACAAACTGCTGCTGGTGAGAGACGAAAATACCCTGCCCTCTTATGCGGAAGCATGGCAGAATGACTTAGGCATCAGAATTGAGACAAAGACTTGGCTAACGATTTTTGAAAAAGCGAGAAAAGCATCAGTCTCTGCCCGCCTACAAGAAATGCACTATAAGTTTCTAAGCAGATGGTATCTTACTCCCCAGAGACTTCAAAAGATCTATCCACATCTTGGGGGGGAATGCTGGAGGGGCTGCGGAGAGGAGGGCACGCTTATGCACATATGGTGGGCATGCCCACACATACGCCCCTTTTGGGAGAACATGTTCCTCGAATGTAGTAGAATCCTATCAGTTATCATACCCCCCGAACCACATTATCTATTGTTTCACAATTTACCCAAAATAAAAGAAGAAGCCAAGATAAGACTATTTATACTGATGTTGAATTGTGCTAAAGGTCTGATCCCGAAGCACTGGAAATCATTACAAGTGCCAAACGTAGAGGAGTGGAGAGTAGGAGTCAAAGATTTGCTTAGTCTTGAGAGATATCATTATCTCAAAATAGGAAAACTCACCACACACGAATACATGTCACTAATTTGGGAAGGCAAATCAATTTAGAGAATGGAGTCCCATGAGAACCTGCACGCCCTGGATCCATGCTTACTTTACATGGTGTGTCCTACTTACCCCCTCCCTTCTTCCTTTTTTTTTTTTTTTTTTTTTTCCTCCCCCCCTCCTTCCAACCCTCCTCCCAATATCTCTCCTCTCCTTTTTTCACATCTCTTTTATCTTTACAATCCGCTCATATAATCTATAGATGATTGGGTTTGCTGTGTCTTTTATTTACTCCTGTTCTATGAAGTAAGGAGCAGGCGTATGCTGTTTAGATAACCAATAATTGCAGACACAGTGGACTCAACAAGAAGCTTACTGTTAGTATACTATAGCGATATGTTAAGCTTTGATTGTTTAATATCCTCTGAAAAATGTTATGTTTTAAATGTTCCTACTCTACTTTATACCTTCATAAGATCGTTGAATGTACGAATTATAATTTATGAGGCAGCTAGAATTTGTACAGAATTTGAGATACTGGTTGATCTTGGAAAAGCTGTATGATCTTATTCTTTTGAAGTTTATTATTATGTTTACTTGAGCACATTCAACCAATAAAGCTTTTGAAAAAAAAAATAAAAAATGATCTGTAGATGTCCGCACAGTCACAGGAGATAAACTGAAATAGTCCTCAAAGATAGTTAGGAAATGATGTTGATGCAGCTCTTCTAATGGAAGGTATCCCAAACAACAATCCACAAAGAGCTGTAGAAAAATAGCAAAGGAGAAAAGCGCAAGACACCAGATCTCTGTGCAGCGTTAAAAACACCTTTAATAAACGCCTAACGAGTTAATACACTCACAAGATAAAAACGTATATGTGCATAAATGTGCACAAACATAGATCACCGTAGGTCTTGTATTCTTATACGGTTCCCAAATGGTCCCCAGAGTAATCCGATTCAGTCCACAGATGTGTTACAAATGATGTTGTTGTTGTATAAAGTCCAATGAACAACAAATAAACTTACTAAAGAATTCCTGAGGAGAGGTAACCCTCGGCTTCACAGCGCCCTGTGTGTTCAACAGCTGGTTGTTACTCGACGCGCTTTTCGTTCCGTCGTTAAAGGAACGAAACGCGCATCGAGTTACAATCAGCTGTTTGTCAGTTGCCAGGCGGAACATCCGCTTTAGGAAGAATTAGGTCCCAGTGAAGCTTCCGTACCTAGAAGTTGAACACACAGGGCGCGGTGAAGCCGAGGGTTACCTCTCCTCAGGATATCTTTAGTAAGTTTATTTGTTTGTTTATTTGTTGTACATTGGACTTTATACAACAACAACATCATTTGTAACACATCTGTGGACTGAATCGGATTACTCTGGGGAACATATGGGAACCGGATAAGAATACAAGACATACAGTGATATATGTTTGTGCACATTTATGCACTAAATGCATAATATACGTTTTTATCTTGTGAGTATATTACCTCATGTTAGGAGTTAATTTATTAAAGGTGTTTTTAATGCTGCACAGAGATCTGGTGTATTGTGCTTTTCTCCTTTTCAGGCTATTTGGGAACAATAGAAAAATAGCAATGTAATAAAGGAGTCCCTTATGTCAAGCTTATAAGATCTGTAGTGTCTCCACATGGACAATGTGGAGGAGGTATCTGATTTCCAATACTATACTATAAGTGTTTTCACACTATTTGTCATTATTCTAAATAAAATTTTATGAGTTTTGGAAGGGAGTTTTATATGTTTATTGATTAAAAATATTAATGGGTCTAGGGGGATGAGAATTTGGAAAGCCTCCTATTTCATCAGTTATGTTCCTCCAGAAGTGATTCACAATTTTGCACCACCACCACATATGTCCCATTCCACTGCCCACATGTCCACATCTCCAACGATGATTGTTAGTCATAGGGTACAGTTTGTGTAGTCTTCTGGGGGTAAGCTACCAATTATGAAGTATTTTGTAATTTAATTCTAGTATGGACGCCGAGGAGAAGGATGATTTTGTATTGCTGAAAAAATTGAAAGCTGTTTGGGGCAGTATAATGAACCCTAGTTCCCTTTCTCTCAATTCTGTGGTAGATTACCTGGAGGAGGCTGATATATGATGTTATGGAGTTTGAATAATGTGTGTTTCACAGTTTTTTTTCTTTTCCAACGTAAATTAATTTTTCTAGGTTGGTAAGAGGCCTTAGCATATTGTTACTTTCTTTCATGTAATTGGCAAGAGACCATGAGCTAGTGACGTATGGGATATACAATCCTACCAGGAGGGGCAAAGTTTCACAAACCTCAAAATGCCTATAAATACACCCCTCACCACACCCACAATTCAGTTTTACAAACTTTGCCTCCTATGGAGGTGATGAAGTAAGTTTGTGCTAAGATTTCTACGTTGATATGCGCTTCTCAGAATTTTTGAAGCCCGATTCCTCTCAGAGTACAGTGAATGTCAGAGGGATGTGAAGGGAGTATCACCTATTGAATTGGGTGAAAGAAGAAAGAGAGCGCCTCATAGTGCAAATATCTCTGTGCAGTTAGAGAGTGTGGTGTTATCCGGTAGAAAGGTACTCACAAGTGGCACTTTTCGTTAAGAAAGTGCAGGCAGGCTGACATTTACAGCAGTCAGTACGCTGGCAAGAAGAGTGCAGTGCAGTTCCGTGGGTGTCTCGCTGTCAAAGTATCAACCGACAGGACCCTGGTGATATTAGGAGCCGTGCTCCACAAGAAACTTCTTTGTCCCATTATGGATTGAATCCTTTATAAAAGGTAACTGGTATAGGCTGATAAAAAACGTATCTGCAACGTCTCTAAGGTTTTTAAAAGCTGGCAAAGAATGGAAAACAGTCCAGACTAAGTGATTAAAAACAGGTTTAATGGAGCTTTTGGTAAGTATGTTTTCATTACTTAAGACACTCTCAGCTATGGTTTGGCACTTATGTATTTATATAAAGTTCTAAATATATGTATTGCACTTTGTATTTGCCATGATTCAGGTTTTCAGTATATTTCCTTTTTGCAGATTGTCAGTTTCATATCTGGGAAATGCTTTTTTATGAAAATGTATTTCTTACCTGGGGTATAGTCTCTTTTTCAAATTGACTGTCTTTTAAATTTGCGGGCAGAATTAGGCCAAAGTTTATTGCGTCATTCTTGGTGTGAGATTTTTTTGCGCTAAGTTATGTTCATTGACGCAAAATTCGTCATTTCCGGCGTCTTAGTTGACGACTAGTCCTTCACAAGGTTGCGTCATCTATGACGCGAGTGTGTCGTTTCCGGACGTTTTTGGCGCCAAAAAATATTTTTCTGTTTGTTGTGTGTC
Organism: Bombina bombina; assembly: GCF_027579735.1. Classification (NCBI taxonomy): domain Eukaryota; kingdom Metazoa; phylum Chordata; class Amphibia; order Anura; family Bombinatoridae; genus Bombina; species Bombina bombina. The sequence continues at coordinate 337,733 of NW_026511358.1, read as the reverse complement.
ATACTTGGCGCCAAATATTTTCATTATTTAAGACCCCATTCTTATTTGCCTCTTGCTTTTTTCTATGTCAGAGGGCTATTCTGTTTGCATTTTTTCCCATTCCTGAAACTGCCATATAAGGAAATTGATAATTTTGCTTTATATGTTGTTTTTTCTCTTACATTTGCAAGATGTCTCAATCTGATCCTGTCTCAGAATTCACTGTTGGATCCCTGCTGCCTGATAACAGTTCTACCAAAGCTAAGTGCATTTGTTGTAAACTTGTGGAGATTATACCTCCAGCTGTGTTTTGTAATAGTTGTCATGATAAACTTTTACATGCAGAAAATGTATCCATCAGTAGTAGTTCATTACCTGTTGCTGTTCCTTCAACATCTAATGCACAAGATATACCTGTAAATTTAAAAGAATTTATTTCTGATTCTATTCAGAAGGCTTTGTCTGCCATTCCGCCTTCTAATAAACATAAAAGGTATTTTAAAACTTCTCATAGAGTTGATGAAATTTCAAATGACTGGCAACATACTGATTTATCTTTCTCTGATGAGGATCTATCTGATTCAGAAGATCTTGCCTCAGATATTGACACTGACAAATCCTCCTATTTATTTAAAATGGAGTATATTTGTTCTTTATTAAAGGAAGTGTTGATTACATTAGATATGGAGGAAACTAGTCCTCTTGATATTAAAACTAGTAAACGTTTAAATTCTGTTTATAAACCTCCTATGGTTATTCCAGAGGTTTTTCCAGTTCCTGATGCTATTTCTGATATGATTTCTAAAGAATGGATAATGCCTGGTGGTACTTTTATTCCTTCTTCAAGGTTTAAAAAATTGTATCCTTTGCCAGCAGTTAGACTGGAGTTTTGGGAAAAGATCCCCAAAGTTGATGGGGCTATCTCTACTCTTGCTAAACGTACTACTATTCCTACGGAAGATAGTACTTCTTTTAAAGATCCTTTAGATAGAAACCTTGGATCTTATCTAAGGAAGGCTTATTTATATTCAGGTCATCTTCTTAGGCCTGCAATTTCTTTGGCTGATATTGCAGCTGCTTCAACTTTTTGGTTGGAAACTTTAGCACAGCAAGTCTTGGATCATGATTTGTCTAGCATTGGACTGCAGCATCGGACGCGATCCCCTTTGCTCGTTTTCATATGAAACCTCTCCAGCTTTGTATGCTGAACCAATGGTGCAGGGATTATACAAGGATATCACAATTAATATCCTTAAATCCCAATGTTCGACTTTCTCTGACTTGGTGGTTAGATCACCATCGTATAATTCTAGGGGCCTCTTTCGTCTGTCCAACCTGGACTGTGATCACAACAGATGCAAGTCTTTCAGGTTGGGGATCTCTGACAGCACAAGGGGTTTGGAAATCTCAAGAGGCAAGATTACCAATCAATATTTTGGAACTCCGTGCAATTCTCAGGGCTCTTCAGTTTTGGCCTCTTTTGAAAAGAAAACCATTCATTTGTTTTCAGACCGACAATATCACAACTGTGGCATATGTCAATCATCAGGGTGGGACTCACAGCCCTCAAGCTATGAAAGAAGTATCCTGGATACTTGTTTGGGCAGAATCCAGCTCCTGTTTAATTTCTGCGGTTCATATCCCAGGTATAGACAATTGGGAAGCGGATTATCTCAATCATCAGACTTTACATCCGGGAGAATACTCTCTCCACCCAGATGTGTTTTCTCAAATTGTTCAGATGGGGGAGGCTTCCATAAATAGATCTGATGGCATCTCATCTAAACAAAAATCTTCCCAGGTACCTGTCCAGGTCCAGGGATCCTCAGGCGGAAGCAGTGGATGCGTTGACACTTCCTTGGTGTTATCAACCTGCTTATATTTTCCCGCCTCTAGTTCTTCTTCCAAGAGTGATTTCCAAAATCATCATGGAGCAATCATTTGTGCTGCTGGTGGCTCCAGCATGGCCTCACAGGTTTTGGTATGCAGATCTTGTTCGGATGTCCAGTTGCCAACCTTGGCCACTTCAATTAAGGCCGGACCTTCTGTCTCAAGGTCAGTTTTTCCATCAGGATCTCAAATCATTAAATTTGAAGGTATGGAAATTGAATGCTTAGTGCTTAGTCATAGAGGTTTCTCTGACTCAGTGATTAATACTATGTTGCAGGCTCGTAAATCCTATTTCTAGAAAGATTTATTATCGAGTTTGGAAGACTTATATTTCATGGTGTTCTTCTCATAAATTTTCTTGGCATTCTTTTAGAATTCCTATAATTTTACAGTTTCTTCAGGATGGTTTGGATAAAGGTTTGTCTGCAAGTTCCTTGAAAGGACACATTTCTGCTCTTTCTGTTTTATTTCACAGAAAAATTGCTAAACTTCCTGATATTCACTGTTTTGTACAGGCTTTGGTTCGTATCAAGCCTGTCATCAAATCAATCTCTCCTCCTTGGAGTCTTAATTTGGTTTTGAAGGCTTTACTGGCTCCTCCATTGGTGCCTATGCATTCTTTGGACATTAAACTACTTTCTTGGAAAGTGTTGTTCCTTTTGGCCATCTCTTCTGCTAGAAGAGTTTCTGAATTATCTGCTCTCTCTTGTGATTCTCCTTTTCTGATTTTTCATCAGGATAAGGCAGTTTTGCTGACTTTATTTAAATTCTTACCTAAGGTTGTGAATTCTAACAACATTAATAGAGAAATTGTTGTCCCTTCTTTGTGTCCTAATCCTAAGAATTCTTTGGAGAGATCTTTACATTCTTTGGATGTGGTGAGAGCTCTGAAATATTATGTTGAAGCTACTAAAGATTTCAGGAAGACTTCTAGTCTATTTGTTATCTTTTCTGGTTCCAGGAAAGGTCTGAAGGCTTCTGACGTTTCTTTGTCATCAAGGTTAAAGCTTTTGATTCATCAAGGTTATTAGGAGTCGGGTAAAGCCCCACCTCAGAGAATTACAGCTCATTCTACTAGATCAGTTTCAACTTCTTGGGCTTTTAATGAAGCTTCGGTTGATCAGATTTGCAAAGCAGCAACTTGGTCTTCTTTGCATATTTTTACTAAATTCTACCATTTTGATGTATTTGCTTAATCAGAAGCAGTTTTTGGTAGGAAAGTTCTTCGGGCAGCAGTTTGTTTGATTCTTCTGCTTATGATTTAAGTTTTTCTTTTTCTTTTTTGAGAATAAACTTATATTTGGGTTGTGGATTAATTTTTTTCAGCAAAATGGCTGTTTTTATTTTGTCCCTCCCTCTCTAGTGATGTCAGGATAGGTTAAGTCCAGAGTTAGACCCAAATGCTAGAATGAGGTTTGTAACACCCTAGCACTGTGAGTATATACCAGGAACTGACCCTGCGACAGCTACAGTAATATACTCACTAAAATAAACTGGAAGTTGGCACAGCAGGGTCAGGAGAAGAAACTTCGTGTAGATAGGGTTAACCAAAAGAGTAATCAAGCAAGCAAAATCCAGCAACGTGTAATCAGGCAGGTAGGGGTTAACCAGTAGAGTAATCAAGCAAGCAATGTCCAGCAACATGTAATCAGGCAGATAAGGGTTAACCAATAGAGTTATCAAACAAGCAATGTCCAGCAACGTGTAATCAGGCAGTTTAAGGTTAACCAGTAGAATGATCAAACAAGCAATGTCCAGCAACGTGTAATCAGGCAGTTTGGGGTTAACCAGTAGAATTATCAAACAAGCAATGTCCAGCAACGTGTAATCAGGCAGTTTGGGGTTAATCAGTAGAGTAGTCTAGCAAGCAAAGTTCCAGCAACGTGAAATCAGGCAGTTTGGGGTTAATCAGTAGAATAGTCTAGCAAGCAAAGTCCAGTTAACAGGTATCAGGCAGGTAGGGGTTAAGCAGGGTTGAAGTCAAACAAGCCAGCAATTCAAATATGACAAGAAGTTCAAAAAAGTACTCACAAGCCGGGTAATGAGAACAAACAGGCACCGAGGAGAGGAGACGCCGGAATAAGAAGCCCTTCTGACGTCAGCAGAAGGGGCCGGCGGCATACAGGGTTGCTAGGCAACCAAGGAAGCGCAACAGCGCCGGAAGAAACAAAAGTCAGAGAGAGCGATCAGCAGAGCGATTGCGACAGTGCCCCCTCCTCAAGGACCCCTCCGGGGAACACAAACAGGTTTTGAAGGATTCTGGGCATGGAACTGTTTGATCAAAGCAGAGGCACGGACATGAGAAGCAGGTTCCCAGGAACGTTCAGTAATGGGATAAGCCTTCCAATGAACCAAATAATATAAACGGTTTCCCCGTAATTTGGAATCAAGAATTTGACTGATCTCGAATTCCGAAGTACCATCCACAAGAAACGGAGAGGGAAGTTTACATTTGGTGGAAAACCGGTTAGAGACTGACGGTTTAAGGAGACATACGTGAAATACAGGATGAATCTTCAGGTTGTCCGGTAAAGCCACCCTGTAAGCAGTAGAACAGACCTTGGAAACAATCCTAAATGGTCCAATGTATTTAGGACCCAATTTAGCACAGGGTTGTTTGAGACGAATGAATCTGGTGGATATCCAAACTCTGTCTCCAGTGCGAAATGAAGGTGCCTTACGGCGTTTTCGATCAGCAAATCGTTTATACTTTTGAGAAGAGAGGAGAAGAATTTCCCAAATCTTCTTCCAGTGTTTACAGAGATTCGTCACAGTTCGATCTGCTCCAGGAACTCCAGAACCCCTAGGAGACATAGGAAAAGTTCTAGGTTCAAATCCATAGGCTGCCTTGAAAGGAGAAGTCCGTAAAGAAGAATTGAAACGGGAATTGTAAGCAAGTTCTGCTAAAGGAAGAAGTTGAGACCAATTGGAGTGCTGATGATTAACATAGTGCCTGAGATAGGATTCAAGAGATTGGTTTACTTGCTCAGTTTGACCGTTGGATTGAGGATGATGGGTAGTAGATAGAGATATGGTAACTCCAAATTGTTTGCAAAGAGATTTCCAGAATCTAGAGACAAATTGAACTCCACGATCAGACACAATGTCCAAAGGAAACCCATGTAATCTGGTGATATGGAGTATAAACAGTTCAGCGAGTCTCTGGGCAGATGGTAATCCAGGTAAAGGAACAAAATGAGCCGCTTTGGAAAATCTGTCAACCACAACCCATATGGTCTTGTTTCCAGCAGAATTAGGAAGGTCAGTAATAAAGTCCATGGAAACATGTGACCAGGGGTAAAATGGAACAGGTAGAGGTTGTAAGAGTCCAAAAGGTAAACAAGAAGACTGTTTATTAGAGGTACAGGAATTACAAGCTGCAACATAATCCTTGACATATTTGATCATAGAAGGCCACCAGACATGTTGTTTGAGTTTCCACAAGGTATTACGTACTCCTGGATGTCCAGACAAAATATTATCATGAGCCCAATGAAGAAGTTTGGGGCGGAATTCTGTAGGTACAAACAAGATTCCAGGAGGTAATTTATAGGAGGAAGGAATTGAGGCTTGAGCAGACTGTAATGCTTGGAAAGATTGTCTGGATAAAGCATCCACTTTAGAGTTCTTAGAACCAGGAATGTAGGAGAGGACAAAATTAAAGGGACAGTCTAGGCCAAAACAAACTTTCATGATTCAGATAGAGCATGTAATTTTAAACAATTTTCCAATTTACTTTTATCACCAATTTTGTTTTGTTCTCTTGGTATTCTTAGTTGAAAGCTTAACCTAGGAGGTTCATATGCTAATTTCTTAGACCTTGAAGCCCACCTCTTTCAGATTGCATTTTAACAGTTTTTCACCACTAGAGGGTGTTAGTTCACATATTTCATATAGATAACACTGTGCTCGTGCACGTGAAGTAATCTGGGAGCAGGCACTGATTGGCTAGACTGCAAGTCTGTCAAAAGAACTGAAAAAAGGGGCAGTTTGCAGAGGCTTAGATACAAGATAATCACAGAGGTTAAAAGTATATTATTATAACTGTGTTGGTTATGCAAAACTGGGAAATGGGTAATAAAGGGATTATCTATCTTTTAAAACAATAAAAATTCTGGTGTAGACTGTCCCTTTAAATCTGGAAAAGAACAGAGCCCATCGGGCTTGACGTGAGTTGAGGCGTTTAGCAGTATGAAGATACAGAAGATTTTTATGAACGTAAGAATAAGAAATGGTTGAACCGTGCCCTCAAGCAGATGTATCCATTCTTCCAAAGCCATCTTAATAGCTAACAATTCATGTTACCGACGTCATAATTCAGTTCTGAAGAATTAAACTTCTTGGAGAAAAACTCCACAGTAAGAATCTTGCTAGTGACAGGATTTCGTTGAGATAGCACAGCCCCAGCAGCAATCAGAGAAGCATCTACTTCAAGGATGAATTGGAGACTCGGAACTGGATGACAAAGAATAGGAGCCGAAGTAAATGCTGACTTCAAGGATTCAAAGGCCAGTATGGCTTTATAAGACCAATGTTTGCAATCCTGACCCTTCTTAGTAAGAGCAGTAAGAGGAGCCGAGATGTTAACAAAGTCCTTTATGAATTTACGGTAGTAATTGGCAAATCCCAGAAACCTCTGAAGAGATTTTAAGGAAGTTGGTCTAGGCCAATCTTTAATAGCCGACAGTTTATCAGTATCCATCTCAAATCCAGACGGTGAAATGATGTAACCCACAAAATGAATAGCTTCTTGATGAAAAGAGCACTTTTCAAGTTTGGCAAATAGAGAATTTTCACGTAATCTCTGAAGTACTAGTTTAATGTGATGAACGTGATCCTGTAAAGTCCGAGAATAAATCAAAATATCATCAAGATAGATAATAACGAATTGATTAAGATAGTCTCTGAATATTTCGTTAACAAAATGTTGACAAACTGCAGGGGCATTGCATAGCCCAAAAGGCATAACTAAATATTCATAGTGTCCAAATCTAGTGTTGAAGGCTGTTTTCCACTCATGCCCTTTACGAATTCTGACTAAATTATATGCCCCACGAAGATCCAATTTGGTAAAGATGGAAGAACCCTGGAGATGATCGAACAATTCAGGAATGAGAGGAAGGGGATAACAATTCTTGATTGTAATCTGATTAAGAGAACGATAGTCAATGCAAGGACGAAGACCTCCATCCTTCTTTTCAACAAAGAAAAAACCTGCTCCTACAGGAGAGGAAGAAGGGCGAATAAAACCTTGGGCCAAATTATCCTTAAAGGGACAGTCTACACCAGAATTTTTATTGTTTTAAAAGATAGATAATCCCTTTATTACCCATTTCCCAGTTTTGCATAACCAACACAGTTATAATAATATATTTTTAACCTCTGTGATTATCTTGTATCTAAGCCTCTGCAAACTGCCCCTTTTTTCAGTTCTTTTGACAGACTTGCAGTCTAGCCAATCAGTGCGTGCTCCCAGATTACTTCACGTGCACGAGCACAGTGTTATCTATATAAAATATGTGAACTAACACCCTCTAGTGGTGAAAAACTGTTAAAATGCAATCTGAAAGAGGTGGGCTTCAAGGTCTAAGAAATTAGCATATGAACCTCCTAGGTTAAGCTTTCAACTAAGAATACCAAAAGAACAAAGCAAAATTGGTGATAAAAGTAAATTGGAAAATTGTTTAAAATGACATGCTCTATCTGAATCATGAAAGTTTATTTTGGCCTAGACTGTCCCTTTAATGTATTCTTCGAGTGAAACATTTTCTTGATGAGAAAGAGGGTATGTTTTACCCTTAGGAAGAGGGGCTCCAGGAAGTAGGTCAATGGGACAATCAAAGGTCCGATGTGGAGGTAAAATTTCTGCATCTTTCTTAGAAAAGACATCACAAAAAGAATGATATTGTACAGGCAAAGAGTCAGGAATGTCCAAAACTGCCACAACAGTACTAGAAGGTTTGGGAGTATTCTGAAAACATTGTTTGAAACAAGAAGATCCCCAAGTAACAAGTTCCCCTTTAGACCAGGAGAAAACTGGATCATGAAGTTGTAGCCAAGGAAGTCCCAAAATCAAAGGAAACTGAGGAGAGGAGATGATGTCAAAACAGATGGTTTCTGAATGAAGTACTCCTACAGACATAAGAAGTGGTATCGTAGAATATTGAATGATTCCAGAACCTAAGGGTTGACCACTGACAGTAGTGACCTTAATTACTTGGCTCTTGGAAAGCAAAGGAATCCGAAAGGAATTGACAAAATCCGAATCCATAAACATTCCTGCAGCTCCAGAATCGATGAGTGCTTGAGCCTGGAACTTGGTGTTACCAAAACGGAAGGTGACTGGAACAAACAGCTTAGGATTGAGGGTAGGAAAAGATCTTTGGCTTAACTCAGTCCCTCTTTCTGGAGTTAAGCCCTGGCTTTTACTGGACGGGTTGGACAATCTTTTAACAAATGCCCCTTAATACCACAGTAAAGACATAGTCTAAGATTATGCCTTCTGAGACGTTCAGCTTCAGATAACTTAATTGCACCAACCTCCATGGGTTCACTAGATTCAGAGATAGAAGAACTCGGAGCAGGAAGGTTTGGTGAACGAGACATAGGACGGAAAGTTGGTTTGATATAGGATCTTCTGTTACGGTCACGTTCATGGAGACGCTCAGAGTAACGAGCATCTAACTTGATACATAAATTGATGAGTTCTTCTAGAGAATCAGGAAGATCCCTATAAACCAGTTCGTCTTTTAAATGATCACAAAGACCTTTACGAAACGCTGCACGCAGGGCCCCATGATTCCACATAGTTTCAGCAGCTAAAGTCCGGAAGTCTATAGCGTATTGTGCTACAGAAAGAGAACCCTGCCTTAAATCTAAAAGTCCTGCTTCGGCAGCCGCAGACCTTCCAGGCTTATCAAACACAGAAGAGAATATGGATACAAAAGTGTCAATATCATGAAGCAAAGGATCATCCTTTTCCAACAGTGGAGAAACCCAAGCCAAGGCTTTACCTTTCATAAGAGAAAAACAGAATTTATGTTTACCTGATAAATTACTTTCTCCAACGGTGTGTCCGGTCCACGGCGTCATCCTTACTTGTGGGATATTCTCTTCCCCAACAGGAAATGGCAAAGAGCCCAGCAAAGCTGGTCACATGATCCCTCCTAGGCTCCGCCTACCCCAGTCATTCGACCGACGTTAAGGAGGAATATTTGCATAGGAGAAACCATATGGTACCGTGGTGACTGTAGTTAAAGAAAATAAATTATCAGACCTGATTAAAAAAACCAGGGCGGGCCGTGGACCGGACACACCGTTGGAGAAAGTAATTTATCAGGTAAACATAAATTCTGTTTTCTCCAACATAGGTGTGTCCGGTCCACGGCGTCATCCTTACTTGTGGGAACCAATACCAAAGCTTTAGGACACGGATGAAGGGAGGGAGCAAATCAGGTCACCTAAATGGAAGGCACCACGGTTTGCAAAACCTTTCTCCCAAAAATAGCCTCAGAAGAAGCAAAAGTATCAAACTTGTAAAATTTGGTAAAAGTGTGCAGTGAAGACCAAGTCGCTGCCCTACATATCTGATCAACAGAAGCCTCGTTCTTGAAGGCCCATGTGGAAGCCACAGCCCTAGTGGAATGAGCTGTGATTCTTTCGGGAGGCTGCCGTCCGGCAGTCTCGTAAGCCAATCTGATGATGCTTTTAATCCAAAAAGAGAGAGAGGTAGAAGTTGCTTTTTGACCTCTCCTTTTACCGGAATAAACAACAAACAAGGAAGATGTTTGTCTAAAATCCTTTGTAGCATCTAAATAGAATTTTAGAGCGCGAACAACATCCAAATTGTGCAACAAACGTTCCTTCTTTGAAACTGGTTTCGGACACAGAGAAGGTACGATAATCTCCTGGTTAATGTTTTCGTTAGAAACAACTTTTGGAAGAAACCCAGGTTTAGTACGTAAAACCACCTTATCTGCATGGAACACCAGATAAGGAGGAGAACACTGCAGAGCAGATAATTCTGAAACTCTTCTAGCAGAAGAAATTGCAACTAAAAACAAAACTTTCCAAGATAATAACTTAATATCAACGGAATGTAAGGGTTCAAACGGAACCCCCTGAAGAACTGAAAGAACTAAATTGAGACTCCAAGGAGGAGTCAAAGGTTTGTAAACAGGCTTAATTCTAACCAGAGCCTGAACAAAGGCTTGAACATCTGGCACAGCTGCCAGCTTTTTGTGAAGTAACACAGACAAGGCAGAAATCTGTCCCTTCAGGGAACTTGCAGATAATCCTTTTTCCAATCCTTCTTGAAGGAAGGATAGAATCTTAGGAATCTTAACCTTGTCCCAAGGGAATCCTTTAGATTCACACCAACAGATATATTTTTTCCAAATTTTGTGGTAAATCTTTCTAGTTACAGGCTTTCTGGCCTGAACAAGAGTATCGATAACAGAATCTGAGAACCCTCGCTTCGATAAGATCAAGCGTTCAATCTCCAAGCAGTCAGCTGGAGTGAAACCAGGTTCGGATGTTCGAACGGACCCTGAACAAGAAGGTCTCGTCTCAAAGGTAGCTTCCAAGGTGGAGCCGATGACATATTCACCAGATCTGCATACCAAGTCCTGCGTGGCCACGCAGGAGCTATCAAGATCACCGACGCCCTCTCCTGATTGATCCTGGCTACCAGCCTGGGGATGAGAGGAAACGGCGGGAACACATAAGCCAGTTTGAAGGTCCAAGGTGCTACCAGTGCATCCACTAGAGCCGCCTTGGGATCCCTGGATCTGGACCCGTAGCAAGGAACTTTGAAGTTCTGACGAGAGGCCATCAGATCCATGTCTGGAATGCCCCACAGCTGAGTGACTTGGGCAAAGATTTCCGGATGGAGTTCCCACTCCCCCGGATGCAATGTCTGACGACTCAGAAAATCCGCTTCCCAATTTTCCACTCCTGGGATGTGGATAGCGGACAGGTGGCAGGAGTGAGACTCCGCCCATAGAATGATTTTGGTCACTTCTTCCATCGCTAGGGAACTCCTTGTTCCCCCCTGATGGTTGATGTACGCAACAGTTGTCATGTTGTCTGATTGAAACCGTATGAACTTGGCCCTCGCTAGCTGAGGCCAAGCCTTGAGAGCATTGAATATCGCTCTCAGTTCCAGAATATTTATCGGTAGAAGAGATTCTTCCCGAGACCAAAGACCCTGAGCTTTCAGGGATCCCCAGACCGCGCCCCAGCCCATCAGACTGGCGTCGGTCGTGACAATGACCCACTCTGGTCTGCGGAATGTCATCCCTTGTGACAGGTTGTCCAGGGACAGCCACCAACGGAGTGAGTCTCTGGTCCTCTGATTTACTTGTATCTTCGGAGACAAGTCTGTATAATCCCCATTCCACTGACTGAGCATGCACAGTTGTAATGGTCTTAGATGAATGCGCGCAAAAGGAACTATGTCCATTGCCGCTACCATCAACCCGATCACTTCCATGCACTGAGCTATGGAAGGAAGAGGAACGGAATGAAGTATCCGACAAGAGTCTAGAAGCTTTGTTTTTCTGGCCTCTGTCAGAAATATCCTCATTTCTAAGGAGTCTATTATTGTTCCCAAGAAGGGAACCCTTGTTGACGGAGATAGAGAACTCTTTTCCACGTTCACTTTCCATCCGTGAGATCTGAGAAAGGCCAGGACTATGTCCGTGTGAGCCTTTGCTTGAGGAAGGGACGACGCTTGAATCAGAATGTCATCCAAGTAAGGTACTACAGCAATGCCCCTTGGTCTTAGCACAGCTAGAAGGGACCCTAGTTCCTTTGTGAAAATCCTTGGAGCAGTGGCTAATCCGAAAGGAAGCGCCACAAACTGGTAATGCTTGTCCAGGAATGCGAACCTTAGGAACCGATGATGTTCCTTGTGGATAGGAATATGTAGATACGCATCCTTTAAATCCACCGTGGTCATGAATTGACCTTCCTGGATGGAAGGAAGAATAGTTCGAATGGTTTCCATCTTGAACGATGGAACCTTGAGAAACTTGTTTAAGATCTTGAGATCTAAGATTGGTCTGAACGTTCCCTCTTTTTTGGGAACTATGAACAGATTGGAGTAGAACCCCATCCCTTGTTCTCTTAATGGAACAGGATGAATCACTCCCATTTTTAACAGGTCTTCTACACAATGTAAGAATGCCTGTCTTTTTATGTGGTCTGAAGACAACTGAGACCTGTGGAACCTCCCCCTTGGGGGAAGCCCCTTGAATTCCAGAAGATAACCTTGGGAGACTATTTCTAGCGCCCAAGGATCCAGAACATCTCTTGCCCAAGCCTGAGCGAAGAGAGAGAGTCTGCCCCCCACCAGATCCGGTCCCGGATCGGGGGCCAACATTTCATGCTGTCTTGGTAGCAGTGGCAGGTTTCTTGGCCTGCTTTCCCTTGTTCCAGCCTTGCATTGGTCTCCAAGCTGGCTTGGCTTGAGAAGTATTACCCTCTTGCTTAGAGGACGTAGCACTTTGGGCTGGTCCGTTTCTACGAAAGGGACGAAAATTAGGTTTATTTTTTGCCTTGAAAGGCCGATCCTGAGGAAGGGCGTGGCCCTTACCCCCAGTGATATCAGAGATAATCTCTTTCAAGTCAGGGCCAAACAGCGTTTTCCCCTTGAAAGGAATGTTAAGTAGCTTGTTCTTGGAAGACGCATCAGCCGACCAAGATTTCAACCAAAGCGCTCTGCGCGCCACAATAGCAAACCCAGAATTCTTAGCCGCTAACCTAGCCAATTGCAAAGTGGCGTCTAGGGTAAAAGAATTAGCCAATTTGAGAGCATTGATTCTGTCCATAATCTCCTCATAAGGAGGAGAATCACTATCGACCGCCTTTATCAGCTCATCGAACCAGAAACATGCGGCTGTAGCGACAGGGACAACGCATGAAATTGGTTGTAGAAGGTAACCCTGCTGAACAAACATCTTTTTAAGCAAACCTTCTAATTTTTTATCCATAGGATCTTTGAAAGCACAACTATCCTCTATGGGTATAGTGGTGCGTTTGTTTAAAGTGGAAACCGCTCCCTCGACCTTGGGGACTGTCTGCCATAAGTCCTTTCTGGGGTCGACCATAGGAAACAATTTTTTAAATATGGGGGGAGGGACGAAAGGAATACCGGGCCTTTCCCATTCTTTATTAACAATGTCCGCCACCCGCTTGGGTATAGGAAAAGCTTCTGGGAGCCCCGGCACCTCTAGGAACTTGTCCATTTTACATAGTTTCTCTGGGATGACCAACTTGTCACAATCATCCAGAGTGGATAATACCTCCTTAAGCAGAATGCGGAGATGTTCCAACTTAAATTTAAATGTAATCACATCAGGTTCAGCTTGTTGAGAAATGTTCCCTGAATCAGTAATTTCTCCCTCAGACAAAACCTCCCTGGCCCCATCAGACTGGGTTAGGGGCCCTTCAGAAACATTATTATCAGCGTCGTCATGCTCTTCAGTATCTAAAACAGAGCAGTCGCGCTTACGCTGATAAGTGTTCATTTTGGCTAAAATGTTTTTGACAGAATTATCCATTACAGCCGTTAATTGTTGCATAGTAAGGAGTATTGGCGCGCTAGATGTACTAGGGGCCTCCTGAGTGGGCAAGACTCGGGTAGACGAAGGAGGGAATGATGCAGTACCATGCTTACTCCCCTCACTTGAGGAATCATCTTGGGCATCATTGTCATTGTCACATAAATCACATTTATTTAAATGAATAGGAATTCTGGCTTCCCCACATTCAGAACACAGTCTATCTGGTAGTTCAGACATGTTAAACAGGCATAAACTTGATAACAAAGTACAAAAAACGTTTTAAAATAAAACCGTTACTGTCACTTTAAATTTTAAACTGAACACACTTTATTACTGCAATTGCGAAAAAACATGAAGGAATTGTTCAAAATTCACCAAATTTTCACCACAGTGTCTTAAAGCCTTAAAAGTATTGCACACCAAATTTGGAAGCTTTAACCCTTAAAATAACGGAACCAGAGCCGTTTTGAACTTTAACCCCTTTACAGTCCCTGGTATCTGCTTTGCTGAGACCCAACCAAGCCCAAAGGGGAATACGATACCAAATGACGCCTTCAGAAAGTCTTTTCTAAGTATCAGAGCTCCTCTCACATGCGACTGCATGCCATGCCTCTCAAAAACAAGTGCGCAACACCGGCGCGAAAATGAGGCTCTGCCTATGCTTTGGGAAAGCCCCTAAAGAATAAGGTGTCTAAAACAGTGCCTGCCGATATTATTATATCAAAATACCCAAATAAAATGATTCCTCAAGGCTAAATATGTGTTAATAATGAATCGATTTAGCCCAGAAAAAGTCTACAGTCTTAATAAGCCATCTCCGTGGAGATGTTGCCTGTACAACGGCAAAGAGAATGACTGGGGTAGGCGGAGCCTAGGAGGGATCATGTGACCAGCTTTGCTGGGCTCTTTGCCATTTCCTGTTGGGGAAGAGAATATCCCACAAGTAAGGATGACGCCGTGGACCGGACACACCTATGTTGGAGAAAAGGTGATCTTGGAGGAAGAGGAAACAAACATCAAAGGATTATTTCTGAAGTGAAGGCGGCACTGATTAAGAAATCCTCGACAGTCTTCAGGGTTCCCGTCATATTTATCAGGTAGCGGGATTCTGGGAACTAATTGTTCTGCAGGTTGTGGCGGGTTATATGGCCTGTTTGTAATGTCAGGATAGATTAAGTCCAGAGTTAGACCCAAATGCTAGAATGAGGTTTGTAACACCCTAGCACTGTGAGTATATACCAGGAACTGACCCTGCGACAGCTACAGTAATATACTCACTAAAATAAACTGGAAGTTGGCACAGCAGGGTCAGGAGAAGAAACTTCGTGTAGATAGGGTTAACCAAAAGAGTAATCAAGCAAGCAAAATCCAGCAACGTGTAATCAGGCAGGTAGGGGTTAACCAGTAGAGTAATCAAGCAAGCAATGTCCAGCAACATGTAATCAGGCAGATAAGGGTTAACCAATAGAGTTATCAAACAAGCAATGTCCAGCAACGTGTAATCAGGCAGTTTAAGGTTAACCAGTAGAATGATCAAACAAGCAATGTCCAGCAACGTGTAATCAGGCAGTTTGGGGTTAACCAGTAGAATTATCAAACAAGCAATGTCCAGCAACGTGTAATCAGGCAGTTTGGGGTTAACCAGTAGAATTATCAAACAAGCAATGTCCAGCAACGTGTAATCAGGCAGTTTGGGGTTAATCAGTAGAGTAGTCTAGCAAGCAAAGTTCCAGCAACGTGAAATCAGGCAGTTTGGGGTTAATCAGTAGAATAGTCTAGCAAGCAAAGTCCAGTTAACAGGTATCAGGCAGGTAGGGGTTAAGCAGGGTTGAAGTCAAACAAGCCAGCAATTCAAATATGACAAGAAGTTCAAAAAAGTACTCACAAGCCGGGTAATGAGAACAAACAGGCACCGAGGAGAGGAGACGCCGGAATAAGAAGCCCTTCTGACGTCAGCAGAAGGGGCCGGCGGCATACAGGGTTGCTAGGCAACCAAGGAAGCGCAACAGCGCCGGAAGAAACAAAAGTCAGAGAGAGCGATCAGCAGAGCGATCGTGACAGTGCCCCCTCCTCAAGGACCCCTCCGGGGAACACAAACAGGTTTTGAAGGATTCTGGGCATGGAACTGTTTGATCAAAGCAGAGGCACGGACATGAGAAGCAGGTTCCCAGGAACGTTCAGTAATGGGATAAGCCTTCCAATGAACCAAATAATATAAACGGTTTCCCCGTAATTTGGAATCAAGAATTTGACTGATCTCGAATTCCGAAGTACCATCCACAAGAAACGGAGAGGGAAGTTTACATTTGGTGGAAAACCGGTTAGAGACTGACGGTTTAAGGAGACATACGTGAAATACAGGATGAATCTTCAGGTTGTCCGGTAAAGCCACCCTGTAAGCAGTAGAACAGACCTTGGAAACAATCCTAAATGGTCCAATGTATTTAGGACCCAATTTAGCACAGGGTTGTTTGAGACGAATGAATCTGGTGGATATCCAAACTCTGTCTCCAGTGCGAAATGAAGGTGCCTTACGGCGTTTTCGATCAGCAAATCGTTTATACTTTTCAGAAGAGAGGAGAAGAATTTCCCAAATCTTCTTCCAGTGTTTACAGAGATTCGTCACAGTTCGATCTGCTCCAGGAACTCCAGAACCCCTAGGAGACATAGGAAAAGTTCTAGGTTCAAATCCATAGGCTGCCTTGAAAGGAGAAGTCCGTAAAGAAGAATTGAAACGGGAATTGTAAGCAAGTTCTGCTAAAGGAAGAAGTTGAGACCAATTGGAGTGCTGATGATTAACATAGTGCCTGAGATAGGATTCAAGAGATTGGTTTACTTGCTCAGTTTGACCGTTGGATTGAGGATGATGGGCAGTAGATAGAGATATGGTAACTCCAAATTGTTTGCAAAGAGATTTCCAGAATCTAGAGACAAATTGAACTCCACTATCAGACACAATGTCCAAAGGAAACCCATGTAATCTGGTGATATGGAGTATAAACAGTTCAGCGAGTCTCTGGGCAGATGGTAATCCAGGTAAAGGAACAAAATGAGCCGCTTTGGAAAATCTGTCAACCACAACCCATATGGTCTTGTTTCCAGCAGAATTAGGAAGGTCAGTAATAAAGTCCATGGAAACATGTGACCAGGGGTAAAATGGAACAGGTAGAGGTTGTAAGAGTCCAAAAGGTAAACAAGAAGACTGTTTATTAGAGGTACAGGAATTACAAGCTGCAACATAATCCTTGACATATTTGATCATAGAAGGCCACCAGACATGTTGTTTGAGTTTCCACAAGGTATTACGTACTCCTGGATGTCCAGACAAAATATTATCATGAGCCCAACAAAGAAGTTTGGGGCGGAATTCTGTAGGTACAAACAAGATTCTAGGAGGTAATTTATAGGAGGAAGGAATTAAGGCTTGAGCAGACTGTAATGCTTGGAAAGGAAAAGTAGACAACTGAGCTAGAACTTTAGCAGGACGGAGAATGGGTTCAGAATCAAATAATGCAGAATCAGAGGCCTGAGATTGTCTGGATAAAGCATCCGCTTTAGAGTTCTTAGAACCAGGAATGTAGGAGAGGACAAAATTAAAGGGACAGTCTAGGCCAAAACAAACTTTCATGATTCAGATAGAGCATGTCATTTTAAACAATTTTCCAATTTACTTTTATCACCAATTTTGTTTTGTTCTCTTGGTATTCTTAGTTGAAAGCTTAACCTAGGAGGTTCATATGCTAATTTCTTAGACCTTGAAGCCCACCTCTTTCAGATTGCATTTTAACAGTTTTTCACCACTAGAGGGTGTTAGTTCACATATTTCATATAGATAACACTGTGCTCGTGCACGTGAAGTAATCTGGGAGCAGGCACTGATTGGCTAGACTGCAAGTCTGTCAAAAGAACTGAAAAAAGGGGCAGTTTGCAGAGGCTTAGATACAAGATAATCACAGAGGTTAAAAATATATTATTATAACTGTGTTGGTTATGCAAAACTGGGAAATGGGTAATAAAGGGATTATCTATCTTTTAAAACAATAAAAATTCTGGTGTAGACTGTCCCTTTAAATCTGGAAAAGAACAGAGCCCATCGGGCTTGACGTGAGTTGAGGCGTTTAGCAGTATGAAGATACAGAAGATTTTTATGAACGTAAGAATAAGAAATGGTTGAACCGTGCCCTCAAGCAGATGTATCCATTCTTCCAAAGCCATCTTAATAGCTAACAATTCATGTTACCGACGTCATAATTCAGTTCTGTAGAATTAAACTTCTTGGAGAAAAACCCCACAGTAAGAATCTTGCTAGTGACAGGATTTCGTTGAGATAGCACAGCCCCAGCAGCAATCAGAGAAGCATCCACTTCAAGGATGAATTGGAGACTCGGAACTGGATGACAAAGAATAGGAGCCGAAGTAAATGCTGACTTCAAGGATTCAAAGGCCAGTATGGCTTTATCAGACCAATGTTTGCAATCCTGACCCTTCTTAGTAAGAGCAGTAAGAGGAGCCGAGATGTTAACAAAGTCCTTTATGAATTTACGGTAGTAATTGGCAAATCCCAGAAACCTCTGAAGAGATTTTAAGGAAGTTGGTCTAGGCCAATCTTTAATAGCCGACAGTTTATCAGTATCCATCTCAAATCCAGACGGTGAAATGATGTAACCCAAAAAATGAATAGATTCTTGATGAAAAGAGCACTTTTCAAGTTTGGCAAATAGAGAATTTTCACCTAATCTCTGGAGTACTAGTTTAACGTGATGAACGTGATCCTGTAAAGTCCGAGAATAAATCAAAATATCATCAAGATAGATAATAACGAATTGATTAAGATAGTCTCTGAATATTTCGTTAACAAAATGTTGACAAACTGCAGGGGCATTGCATAGCCCAAAAGGCATAACTAAATATTCATAGTGTCCAAATCTAGTGTTGAAGGCTGTTTTCCACTCATGCCCTTTACAAATTCTGACTAAATTATATGCCCCATGAAGATCCAATTTGGTAAAGATGGAAGAACCCTGGAGACGATCGAACAATTCAGGAATGAGAGGAAGGGGATAACAATTCTTGATTGTAATCTGATTAAGAGCACGATAGTCAATGCAAGGACGAAGACCTCCATCCTTCTTTTCAACAAAGAAAAAACCTGCTCCTACAGGAGAGGAAGAAGGGCGAATAAAACCTCGGGCCAAATTATCCTAAAAGGGACAGTCTACACTAGAATTTTTATTGTTTTAAAAGATAGATAATCCCTTTATTACCCATTTCCCAGTTTTGCATAACCAACACAGTTATAATAATATATTTTTAACCTCTGTGATTATCTTGTATCTAAGCCTCTGCAAACTGCCCCTTTTTTCAGTTCTTTTGACAGACTTGCAGTCTAGCCAATCAGTGCGTGCTCCCAGATTACTTCACGTGCACGAGCACAGTGTTTTCTATATAAAATATGTGAACTAACACCCTCTAGTGGTGAAAAACTGTTAAAATGCAATCTGAAAGAGGTGGGCTTCAAGGTCTAAGAAATTAGCATATGAACCTCCTAGGTTAAGCTTTCAACTAAGAATACCAAGAGAACAAAGCAAAATTGGTGATAAAAGTAAATTGGAAAATTGTTTAAAATGACATGCTCTATCTGAATCATGAAAGTTTATTTTGGCCTAGACTGTCCCTTTAATGTATTCTTCCAGTGAAACATTTTCTTGATGAGAAAGAGGGTATGTTTTACCCTTAGGAAGAGGGGCTCCAGGAAGTAGGTCAATGGGACAATCAAAGGTCCGATGTGGAGGTAAAATTTCTGCATCTTTCTTAGAAAAGACATCACAAAAAGAATGATATTGTACAGGCAAAGAGTCAGGAATGTCCAAAACTGCCACAACAGTACTAGAAGGTTTGGGAGTATTCTGAAGACATTGTTTGAAACAAGAAGATTCCCAAGTAACAAGTTCCCCTTTAGACCAGGAGAAAACCGGATCATGAAGTTGTAGCCAAGGAAGTCCCAAAATCAAAGGAAACTGAGGAGAGGAGATGATGTCAAAACAGATGGTTTCTGAATGAAGTACTCCTACAGACATAAAAAGTGGTATCGTAGAATATTGAATGATTCCAGAACCTAAGGGTTGACCACTGACAGTAGTGACCTTAATTACTTGGCTCTTGGAAAGCAAAGGAATCTGAAAGGAATTGACAAAATCCGAATCCATAAACATTCCTGCAGCTCCAGAATCGATGAGTGCTTGAGCCTGGAACTTGGTGTTACCAAAACGGAAGGTGACTGGAACAAACAGCTTAGGATTGAGGGTAGGAAATGATCTTTGGCTTAACTCAGTCCCTCTTTCTGGAGTTAAGCCCTGGCTTTTACTGGACGGGTTGGACAATCTTTTAACAAATGCCCCTTAATACCACAGTAAAGACATAGTCCAAGATTACGCCTTCTGAGACGTTCAGCTTCAGATAACTTAATTGCACCAACCTCCATGGGTTCACTAGATTCAGAGATAGAAGAACTCGGAGCAGGAAGGTTTGGTGAACGAGACATAGGACGGAAAGTTGGTTTGATAAAGGATCTTCTGTTACGGTCACGTTCATGGAGACGCTCAGAGTAACGAGCATCTAACTTGATACATAAATTGATGAGTTCTTCTAGAGAATCAGGAAGATCCCTATAAACCAGTTCGTCTTTTAAATGATCACAAAGACCTTTACGAAACGCTGCACGCAGGGCCCCATGATTCCACATAGTTTCAGCAGCTAAAGTCCGGAAGTCTATAGCGTATTGTGCTACAGAAAGAGAACCCTGCCTTAAATCTAAAAGTCCTGCTTCGGCAGCCGCAGACCTTCCAGGCTTATCAAACACAGAAGAGAATATGGATACAAAAGTGTCAATATCATGGAGCAAAGGATCATCCTTTTCCAACAGTGGAGAAACCCAAGCCAAGGCTTTACCTTTCATAAGAGAAAAAGGTGATCTTGGAGGAAGAGGAAACAAACATCAAAGGATTATTTCTGAAGTGAAGGCGGCACTGATTAAGAAATCCTCGACAGTCTTCAGGGTTCCCGTCATATTTATCAGGTAGCGGGATTCTGGGAACTAATTGTTCTGCAGGTTGTGGCGGGTTATATGCAGGGTTAGAAGTGGCCGCAAGAACAACAGGAGTTGCTGAGACTTGTGCAGGTGGAGAGAGATTATGCAAAAGAGCAGTAATTTGATCCAACTTAGAATCCAGGGATTGCAGGTGTACAGAGTGGGTTCCAAGAAGCTGTCCCTGTAGAGCCACAGCTCTGGATAACTCACCAGGGTCCATTATATGGCCTGTTTGTAATGTCAGGGTAGGTTAAGTCCAGAGTTAGACCCAAATGCTAGAATGAGGTTTGTAACACCCTAGCACTGTGAGTAAATACCAGGACCTGACCCTGCGACAGCTACAGTAATATACTCACTGAAATAAACTGGAAGTTGGCACAGCAGGGTCAGGAGAAGAAACTTCGTGTAGATAGGGTTAACCAAAAGAGTAATCAAGCAAGCAAAATCCAGCAACATGTAATCAGGCAGGTAGGGGTTAACCAGTAGAGTAATCAAGCAAGCAATGTCCAGCAACGTGTAATCAGGCAGATAAGGGTTAACCAATAGAGTTATCAAACAAGCAATGTCCAGCAATGTGTAATCAGGCAGTTTAGGGTTAACCAGTAGAATTATCAAACAAGCAATGTCCAGCAACGTGTAATCAGGCAGTTTGGGGTTAACCAGTAGAATTATCAAACAAGCAATGTCCAGCAACGTGTAATCAGGCAGTTTGGGGTTAATCAGTAGAATTATCAAATAAGCAATGTCCAGCAACGTGTAATCAGGCAGTTTGGGGTTAACCAGTAGAATTATCAAACAAGCAATGTCCAGCAACGTGTAATCAGGCAGTTTGGGGTTAATCAGTAGAATTATCAAACAAGCAATGTCCAGCAACGTGTAATCAGGCAGTTTGGGGTTAACCAGTAGAATTATCAAACAAGCAATGTCCAGCAACATGAAATCAGGCAGTATGGGGTTAATCAGTAGAATAGTCTAGCAAGCAAAGTCCAGTTAACATGTATCAGGCAGGTAGGGGTTAAGCAGGGTTGAAGTCAAACAAGCCAGCAATTCATATATGACAAGAAGTTCAAAAAAATACTCACAAGCCGGGTAATGAGAACAAACAGGCAACGAGGAGAGGAGACGCCGGAATAAGAAGCCCTTCTGACGTCAGCAGAAGGGGCCGGCGGTATACAGGGTTGCTAGGCAACCAAGGAAGCGCAACAGCGCCGGAAGAAACAAAAGTCAGAGAGAGCGATCAGCAGAGCGATCGCGACAAGTGACTCTTGCGTGGAGTTCCACATTTTGGGTATTGCTATCCCATACGTCACTAGCTCATGGACTCTTGCCAATTACATGAAAGAAAACATAATTTATGTAAGAACTTACCTGATAAATTAATTTCTTTCATATTGGCACGAGTCCATGAGGCCCACCCTTTTTTTGGTGGTTATGATTTTTTTGTATAAAGCACAATTATTTCCAATTGTTGATGCTTTTTACTCCTTTCTTTTTCACCCCACTTCTTGGCTATTCGTTAAACTGAATTGTGGGTGTGGTGAGGGGTGTATTTATAGGCATTTTGAGGTTTGGGAAACTTTGCCCCTCCTGGTAGGATTGTATATCCCATACGTTCCATACGTCACTAGCTCATGGACTGTTGCCAATATGAAAGAAATTAATTTATCAGGTAAGTTCTTACATAAATTATGTTTTTGTGTGTGTTGTTATAGTGGTGTACTCTTCTATAATTAAACCAGTTATAGGCTAATGTAAACCCTTTCTTTTGTAGTTGTGTGTGGGAATATATGTGGTCCTCATCTATTATTTGATGAATAGCTATATTTAAAGTTGGTTTGTTTTGAGTGGATTGTATCCGCAGATTAGTTAAGGAGAATTCATTATTGTAAGTCAGGAAGGTTAGGGGGGGATGGTCTTGAGGAGATGTATCGATTTTGTCTGTTTGCTACTTCCCATTGGTGTGTGGTTTCTTTAGTGATGGGGTTAATAATATGTTTGACTATTTTTCTGAAGTTTGGATGCCAACATACGATAGATCAGTTTACCCACTGGTTTAAATTTTCCTCTAGCTCAATCCATCTTTCTGTGCTCTTTGAATCCTCCAGTCCAAAATACGCTGGAGGAATATAGCTAATGTATAGGAGCTAAATAGTTGTTGCACTTGTGTAGTATATCTGGGCGGGAGAGGGATAGGGAAAGTTTGTAGAATGTAAAGAAAGGCATTCATTTTGATAGTGTTAATCCTACCTATCCAAGTAAGTCGTTTGGAGTTCCAGGAGGAAAGATCTTGCGACAATGCCAACTTTATCGGAATATAATTTAAATTATATAGTGTCAAAGTCTTCTGCCAAATAGATACCGAGGTATTTCAAAGATTTCTTGCACCATCGGAAAGGGCAATTGTTTTTAATCTGGTGTTCTATGGAGGGGGTAAGAGAGACTTCAGAATCTCGGACTTTGTGTTATTGATCAAAAAGTTAGTAAGTTTATTGAAAAGTTCTAATTCCTCTAATATGAGGAGGATTGATTTATCGGGACTGGTGAGCGTGAACAGCACGTCATCGGCAAATAAAGATAGCTTGTATTCCTCATAACCGATTATTATGCCCTGGTTATTTCTTATTTTAGTAGCTTAGGCTTCTAATAGACACACAAATAGCAAGGGAATCAAGGGGCAACCTTGCCTTGTACCATTAGAGATGTGGAATGGGGACGAAAGAATACCATTAAGAGAAACGCGAGCGTTGGGGGAATCATATGGAGCAAATATTTTAAGTATCATGGAGTTCCCTAAACCGAATGTCTGTAATGTCGCTTTTAGGAATGACCAACTGACCCGATCGAATGCTTTCTCTGCGTCAGTTGAAAGCCATACTATCGGGGTTCCTATTTTCTTAGTGTGCCAAATCAGGTGTAATTTGCGCACCGAGTTATCTTTTGCCTCTCTATTTGGTATAAAGCCAACCTGATCTTGATGTTTTATTAACGGGAGAAAAGAATTTAGTCTATTTGATAACATCTTTGCAAATATTTTAACATCAGAATTCAAAAGAGATATTGGCCTATAATTAGGGATTTAGTCTAGAGGTTTGTTTGGTTTTGGTATGACTGTTATATGGGCTTGTAAGGCCAAGGGGGAAAAGACATAAATTATGCTTACCTGATAATTTAATTTCCATCTGTGGGAGGAGAGTCCACTGCTTCATTCATTACTTGTGGGAATTAAGAACCTGGCCACCAGCAGGAGACAAAGACACCCCAGCCAAAGGCTTAAATACGTCCCCCACTCCCCTCATCCCCCATTTACGCTGCCAAGGGAACAAGGAACAGTAGGAGAAATATCAGGGTATAAATGGTGCCAGAAGAATAATATTAAATTTAGGTCCGTCCCCGGAGAAACGAGCGGGAGCAGTGGACTCTCCTTCCACAGATGGAAAGTAAATTATCAGGTAAGCATAATTTATGTTTTCCATCTTAATGGGAGGCGAGTCCACTGCTTCATTCATTACTTGTGGGAACAAATACCCAAGCTCTAGGGTACACTTGAATGAAAAAAACAGGAGGGAAAAAGGAGGCGGACCCTATACTGAGGGCACCACATCCTGCAGAACTTTTCTCCCAAAAGCTGCTTCCACCGAAGCAAAAACATCAAATTTGTAAAATCTTGCAAAAGCATGTAAAGAGGACCAAGTAGCCGCCTTACAAAACTGCTCCATAGAAGCCTTGTTCTTAAGGCCCAAGAACAGACCACAGCTTTAGTTGAATGAGCCGTAATCCTCAGAGGAGGCTTATGTCCCACTGTCTCATTGCGAAACGGAGGACACTCCTCAGTCAAAAAGATAAGGAAGTCGAAAAGGCCCTCTGACCCCCATGCTTCCCGGAAAGAGAACAAATAGAGAGAAGTTTGTCTAAATTCCTTCGTGGTCTGAAGATAGAACTTCAAGGCACAAACCACATCCAGAATTACGTTGAAAACGTTCCTATGACGTAGAAAAAGTAGGACATAGGAAGGAAACACCATC
Source organism: Bombina bombina (assembly GCF_027579735.1). Taxonomy (NCBI): domain Eukaryota; kingdom Metazoa; phylum Chordata; class Amphibia; order Anura; family Bombinatoridae; genus Bombina; species Bombina bombina. Next base: position 313,188 of record NW_026511358.1, on the reverse strand, counting down.
TCTTGATTGATAGGAAGGAACCACCATCTCTTGATTGATGTTGCAAATTGACACAACCTTAGGAAGAAAACCTAACTAGGTTTGTAGAACAGCCTTATCAGCATAGAAAGCCAAATAAGGAGGGATGCATTGCAAGGCAGTAATCATAGATATTCTGCGCGCAGAAGCAATAGCCCATAGAAAAAAAACCTTCCAAGACATAATTTAATGTCCACTTCATGCATAGGCTCCAATGGAGCCCGTGCAAAACCCAAAGAACAAGATTTAAACTCCAAGGAGGAGCAATAGATCTAAACACAGGTCTGATCCTAGCAGAGCCTTAACAAGTGACTGCACATCAGGAAGCTCAGCAAACCTCCTGTACAGTAACACAGACAGGGCCGAAATTTGTCTCCTCAGGGGACTTGCAGAAAAGCCCTCCTCCAGTTCATCCTGGAGAACAGAATAAGTAGGTCCTCCACACCTTATAATAGATGCAATGAGCAACCAGCTACGAGCTTGAATGAGAGTAAAATAACACTCTCAGAAAACCCTCTCTTGTCTAGGACTAAGCGTTCAATCTCCACGCAGTCAGCCTCAGAGAACTAGACACAGATAAACAAAGAGACCTTGGACAGCAGATCCTTGCAACAAGGCAGCTTCCACGGAGGAGATAACGACATCCCCACTAGTCCATGAACCATATCCTTCGCGGCCAGACGGAGCAATCAGTATCACTGACGCCTGCTTGATTCGAGCCACTACACTACAAAGTCGTGGTAACGGCTGGAAAAGATAAATTAGTTTGAACTTTTAAGGCACTGCTAATGCATCTGTTAGCTCTGTCTGAGGATCCCTGTACATCGACCAATATCTGGGTAGCTTTGTATTGAGACGTCATAAGATCTTCCTCTGGCAAATCTCCGCCAACACTCGGGATGGAGAGCCCATTTCCCCGGATAAAAGGAATGTCTGCTTGAGGAACCCGCTTCCCAGTTGTCCACACCGGGAATGTGGATCGCTGACAGCAACCAATGTGGGTCTCCGTCCACTCCAGAAACTGAGATACTTCCCTCATAGCTAGGGAGCTTCTCGTTCCCCCTGGTGGTTGATGGAAGCCACCGAGGTATATTGTCTGATTGGAATCTGATACCCATCAGAGGCCAAGCCTTCAGAGCATTGTATATTGCTCGAAGATCCAAAATGCGATTGGGAAGGAGCATTTCCTCCTGAGTCCATAGGCCCTGTGCCTTTCTGGCACCACAAACAGCTCCCCATCCTGACAGACTCCCCATCCTGACAGCAACCGTAGTCACAATCACTCAGGATGGTTTTGAGACTGACATCCCTTGAGATAAGAGATCCAGACAAAAACACCAAGAGAGCGATTCTCTCAATCGATTGTCCAGAGAAATCTGTGGAGACATCCAAATTATCACCGTTCCACTGCTTCAGCATGCACAGTTGCAACAGTCTGAGGTGAAACCTGGCAAAGGAAATTATGTACATGTCTAAGAATAACACAAACTTGTGAACAAGGAACACAATCAACTGAAGTATCTTGATATAAATCTTGAAGTATCTTGGTATATGTTACAAGTGGTTAACACTATCTACTACCAAGTAGATAGGAAGTTACTACTCAGCTTGATATAGCCTAAAACAAGCTTATTACATGCATCAGAAGTGCATGACCAATGCTGGCTAAAGGCAGCAACTTAAAAAATAATGGTAAAGAGGAAAATATTAACACAGCAAGGATAAACGGCTGTAGTCAGTGAGAATAAGAATCTTATAATAACAGCATTACTTAACAGGAGCAACGGCAGAATCTTAACTGGAAGATCTAACACATCTATCAATATGTGTTTTACTCACGACCTCCCGAGCTGGATAGGGAGCGGGGTCAGTGGCGCAGACTAGTTATGCTGATTAGGCTCTGAACAGCTGTCCCTGGAGAGCAGAGAAAACCTGAAGTGTTCTGTCTGGAATTTCTCACAGCGTGATGTGAAAGCTGCAGGTATGCTGAGCAGATGTGACCGTGTGTGATGAGATCACGACCCAGGAGTTTCCTGCAAGGTGTGTGCAGTTTCAAGTTCTTCGTTGAAAGCCATACCATCTGTCCAACCTTATATTCAGGATGGGGTCTATGCCGTAAGTCGTAGAATCTCTTTTGAGAAGCCTGTGCATGTCTCAAGTTGTCTTGTACGAGGGAGAAGGTCTGGTTTATTTCATTAACAAGATCTGTGACTTAAGGGTTATTGGAGTCGGCTTTATGTAGAGGATGAAAATGAGGATGGTAACCATAATTAATGTAGAATGGCGAGAACCCTGTACTGGTGTTTGTGGAGTTATTGTATGCGAATTCAGCTAGGGATAGGAAGGAGGACCAGGTATCCTGTTGATGTGAGCAATAACAATGCAAATATTGTATCAACCATTGATTAGTCCTTTTGCATTGGCCATTGGTTTGCGGATGATACGCAGTAGTCAGAGCTTGATGGATGTTGAGTACTTTACATAAGGACCTCCAGAACCTGGAGGTAAACTGGGATCCCCTGTTGCTGAGAACTGTTTTAGGCACACCATGTAGCCAAACTATTTCTCTAAGAAATAGGTCAGCAGTTTGTTGAGAAGACGGTAAAGTTTTGGTAAAAAGTGAGCCATTTTTGAAAACAAATCTACAATGACAAAAACTCCTGTATAGCCTTCGGACATGGGTAGGTCAACTTTAAAGTCTATGGACTCACTGGACCATGGTCGGTTTCCAATTGGTAATGGAACTAACAAACCGTCCGGTCATTGGTGAGAGGGTTTAGAGGTGGCACAAGTGGTGCATGACGATATATATTCCTTTACCCGAGAATTCATGGAAGGCCACCAAAAGGACCTATGAAGTAGATCAGCAGTCCTTTTGTAGCCTAGATGTCCGGCTAAAGGAGATTTATGTGTAGTAGAAAGTATAGTATAGCGGAGTTGTCGTGCTGATAAAGTGCGGTTAATTTGGAGGTATTGGAGATTTTTGTGATCAGTAAGAATCACTATGGGGAGTAAAGCCCCCTCCAGTAGATGTCTCCACTGATTGAAGCAGCTTTTGATGGCAAGCAACTCCTTTTCCCCAACCGGATAATTCATCTCAGATGGAGTCATGAGCCTTGAAAAATATGCAACAGGATGTAGGGGGTTCTTTCAAAGAGGATCTCTGGGACAGCACAGAGGCTATTGCATAGTCTGAGGCATCTACCTCGAGAACAAACTGGCATGAAGTATATGGTATTTGTAGGATGGGTGCAGTGACAAAACTTTGTTTTAGTTGGTTAAAAGTGGACTCGCAATGTGCGGACCAATTGAAGGAATTATGGAGTTTCGTTAAATCAGTTAATGGCTTGCAGATGTTGGCAAAGTGAGAAATGAACCTCCTGTAAAAATTGGGGAACCCCAAAAACCGCTGGACCTCCTTTTTTGAGGAAGGCACTGGCTTGTCTGTAACAGCAGAAATTTTATTATATACCTAAATGGTTAATGTGATACCCTAAAAAGGAAATGTAAGGAGAATTGAAAGTGCATTTCTCTAATTTTACATAGAGGTTGTGTGTACCTAGCCTGGAGAGCACAAGTCTAACATGGTTTATATGGTCTGACTGGTTACTAGAATCAGGATATCATTTAAGTACACAACCAAAAAGGTGTCAAGGACATCACGAAAAATGTTTTGAAATGTAGCCGGTGCGTTACACAAGCCGAATGGCATAACTGTATACTCGTACAGGCCATAACGGGTCCTGAATGCAGTTAGCCATTCGTCACCAGCTCTTATTCTAAGAAAGTTATAGGCTCCTCACAGGTTAAGTTTTGTGAAAAATTTTGCGCCATGCAACCTCTCAATCAGCTTGGGTATGAGAGGAAGAGGATACCTGTTTTTCATGGTACATTTATTTAATTGCCTATAATCTATTATAGGTCTGAGGGATCCATCCTTGTTTTTCACAAAAAATATACCCACACCAGCTGGTGCGGTAGATGGTCTGATAAAGCCCTTCTTTAGGATATCGCTAATGTATTGCTTAAAGGGACATGAAACCCAAACATTTTCTTTTATGATTTATATAGAGAATACAATGTTAAACAACTTTCCAATTTACTTCAATTATTTAATTTGCTTCATTCTCTTGTTATCCTTTGCTGAACGTTTATCTAGGAAAGCTCAGGAGCAGCAAAGAACCTAGGTTCTAGCTGCTGATTGGTGGCTGCGTATATATACAGAATGTCATTGGCTCACCCATTTGTTCAGTTAGAAACCAGCAGCGCATTGCTGCTCCTTCAAAAAATGATACCAAGAGAATAAAGCAAATTTGATAATTTAAGTAAGTTGGAAAGTTGTTTAAAATTGTATTTTCTACTTAAATCATGAAAGAAAATGTTGGGCTTTCATGTCCCATGTTTAACCCACTATTTATCTTTATCAACTGAATACAGCGTTTATATATGAGTATAGTTACACAAAGGGAACCAGGGTATGTCTGAAGGTTACCCTTGTGAGAATAATATATGCCGTTCGTGATCTAGTTATACACAAAGGTTAGTAAATAACTTATCACACAGATGCGAAAGAGAATGGAAACTGCTAAACAGAGCGGAGGTAGTATAATTGTAGCAGCTCACTATCATGGAGTATATGAGTTTGAGAGGAACGGTCAAAGTAGTTATTACATGGAAACTGCAGACTTGTAAATAACAAGAGGAACCTGAGACAGTATATTGGAGTGATCTGACCTGATTCCATGATGTCCGGGAACTTGTATGAAGAGAGGCGGCTTGTGTCTCAGGCAGCGTGCAGGGAGGCTGACAGCGTGTGCGGCACAGAGAGGAGCTGGCGTCGGTAGCTGATGGCGTAGGTTGTAGAACCTTCCTCGGCACACAGCTGTTTCATGCAGTGAGTAGCGGAGACGACAGCAGGGAGCTGTGATTCACTCCTCGGATTGAGAATAACAGGAAGAGGCAAATTTGTTGATAATCTTGAAATAGTGTTCACCGTAAAGATTCTCAATTAACCAGCAATGAAGGCTGGGAGGAGGCAGTTTAAGTAGGCAGGTTAGCTTAAAGAGACAGGAATAATTGCAGCTCTAAGGCAGTTAACCCTTATACAATCAGAATTGAAGGGACGCCATCTTGGATAACGTCGCTTAAAGTAACCGTCATTGTTGAAGAAGACTCCGGATGAAGAGGATGCTCCGCGTCGGATGTCTTGAAGATGGAGCCTCTCCGCGCCGGATGGATGAAGATAGAAGATGCCGTCTGGATGAAGACTTCTGCCCGTCTGGAGGACCACTTCTGCCCGGTTGGGTGAAGACGTCTCACAGTAGGGTGATCTTCAAGGGGTTAGTGTTAGGTTTTTTAAGGGGGGATTGGGTGGGATTTAGAGTAGGGTTGGTTGTGTGGGTGGTGGGTTTTAATGTTGAGGGGGGGTATTTGTACTTTTTTTTGCAGGTAAAAGAGCTGATTACTTTGGGGCAATGCCCCGCAAAAGGCCCTTTTAAGAGCTATTTGTAATTTAGTGTAGGGTAGGGCTTTTTTTATTTTGGGGGGCTTTTTTATTTTGTTAGGGGGATTAGAGTAGGTGTAATTAGTTTAAAAATCTTGTAATTATTTTATTATTTTCTGTAATTTAGTGGGGGGGGGGGGGGTTCGTACTTTAGATAATTTTTTTAAATTTTAATTAATTGTATTTAGTTTAGGTAATTAATTGAATTATAGTGTAGTGTTAGGTGTAATTGTAACTTAGGTTAGGTTTTATTTTACAGGTAAATTTGTCTATTTTAACTAGGTAGTTATTAAATAGTTAATAACTATTTAATAACTATTGTACCTAGTTAAAATAAATACAAAGTTGCCTGTAAAATAAAAATAAACCCTAAGCTAGCTACAATGTAACTATTAGTTACATTGTAGCTAGCTTAGGGTTTATTTTATAGGTAAGTTTTATAGTTTTAAATAGGAATTATTTAGTGAATTGTAGTAATTTTATTTAGATTTATTTAAATTATATTTAAGTTAGGGGGTGTTAGGGTTAGACTTAGGTTTAGGGGTTAATAACTTTATTATAGTGGTGGCAACGTTGGGGGCGGCAGATTAGGGGTTAATAAATGTAGGTGGGTGGCGGCGATGTTAGGGATGGCAGATTAGGGGTAATAATATTTAACTAATGTTTGCGATGCGGAAGTGCAGCGGTTTAGCGGTTAATATGTTTATTATAGTGGCGGCGATGTCCGGTTCGGCAGATTATGGGTTAAAAAATTTATTTTAGTGTTTGCGATGTGGGGGGGCCTCGGCTTAGGGGTTAATAGATAGTTTATGGGTGTTAGTGTACTTTTTAGCACTTTAGTTAAGAGTTTTATGCTACGGCGTTGTAGTGTAAAACTCTTAACTACTGACTTTAAAATGCGGTACCAGTCTTGACAGGAGAGGCTGTAGCGCTCACTTTTTGGAAGACTCGTAATACCGGCGCTATGCAAGTCCCATTGAAAATATAGGATACGCAATTGACGTAAGTGGATTTGCGGTATTTCCAAGTCTGGCCAAAAAAGTGAGTGGTACACCTGTACCTGCAAGACTCGTAATACTAGCGGGCGTTAAAAAGCAGTGTTGGGACCTCTCAACGCTGCTTTTTAACCCTAACGCAAGACTTGTAATCTAGCCGATAGTGTCCTTTGCTATAGGCAGGTCGTTATTTATGATTATAATTACCTTTTTTGTTATTTAAAGCCAATAGCTATAAAATGCACACTGAAAATAAAGTATAAAAATGTCACTTTTAAGTACAAAGTTTCTTTAATTCCTGTGGAAAAAAGTATTAATAATCTTACACAATTTTATATAGCTTATGTCCCACTTTTGGGTGTATGTTGTCAATTCAGTAATTGTTGTTATTGTAAATTGGTATCAAGCAAATCTTTGTAAAAACAACATTTATGCTTACCTGATAAATTATTTTCATCATGGTGAGAAACCATGGGCCATCATATGGGAAAAAACTCCAGTTTACTAGGAGGAGGCAAAAACACCCAATATAATATCTTTATATTCCTCCCACTTTCCCATAATCCCTCAGTCATACATATGACCAAGAGAAAGGAGACATTAGAAAAGCAGGAAAGATAAAGCAGGGTAAAAGTGAAGTACAAACCGGTACTGCCACTAACTGTACAAAAAACAAAAAAACTAGGATGGGTCTCATGGACTCTCACCAACATGAAAAAAATAAACTTATCAGGTATGCTTAATATTTGTTTTCTTTCAAAAGGTAGTAAGAGTCCACAAGTCATCACATGTGGGATCCTATACCCAAACTGTGAAGTCAATGAGACCACCAAGAAATAGGGCAAGATGACAGTTAAATGAACACAAAACCCCTCATTTTTCTTTCATAATTTAGATAGAAAATACAATTTTAAACATTCCAATTCACTTCTATTATTTAATTTGCTTCATTCTTCAGCTATCCTCTGTTGAAGAAATAGCAATGCACATGGGTGAGACAATCACACAAGGCATCTATGTGCAGCCACCAATCAGCAGCTACTGAGCATATTTATATATGCTTTTCAACAAAGGATATCAATAGAATGAAGCAAATTAGAAAATAGAAGTAAATCTGAAAGTTGTTTAAAATTGCATTTTCTTGAGGAAGAGGAGGAGACTGTGCATAGGCTGCACCTGTGCATTAGTGCACCTGAGCACCTGTACAGACATCACTCCCCTGCAGTTACACCTTGGCGGTTTGTAGCGCTTGGATCCTTCATGTTAGAAGGAAATTCTGCAGCTGGTTAAAGCCAACACACCAGCTACCCTCCACAGCGTAAACTGATATCATACGCTTAAGATAAAAGACCTTTCTCTGGAGAGACTAATAACCCATTTGAGCATTTTACTGGGTAAACTTACCATAATGAAAGAATAATACCCTGGCTAGCAGCACAAGTGAAGCGCTGACTTTTTTTCTTGATGGAGGAAATGCCGGGCTAACCAGACTTAGCAATCCGCAGCATAACAGCACCAAGAAGCAGCCTGCCTTGAATTATTCCCCCTTGCTAAACTGAAGCGCGGACCCTCACAGCAACTTACCGGCACCTGACCTGCCTCGGGGGCAATCAAGCCCGCTCCCACCCACCGGTGCTGCGTGTGGTGAGCGGATGGATCATTGAGCTCAGCGCTGAGGATAGTGAACCTGGTTTTATTTCCTCCTCTCCTCCCCCGGAACTGCGCGGAGGGATTCGGAGACGGAGGCACTCAGCATACCGGGACCTGCTGAGACCAGCTGGAAGGACACCCCGCTAAGCCCGGTAAGCGTCTAAAGATTGCAAAGAGTTTGAAAGGTTGGGATTCAGAACAAACTTTCTTTTTTGCTCCATACCCAACTTCAACTTGAAGCACAAGGAACATATTGGGGTAAGGGGGAATAATCTGTGTCTTTTTACCTGATCCATACTTGGCAAAACTCTGCTCTCTGGCTTATGCTAAAGTTGAAATATTGAAGGCATTTAACTGAAATTGACTTTTCTATCCTACAAGTTTTGCTGCTTAAAAAAAAAAAAAAGGAAAAAAAAAAAAAAAACCTGCTTAAGAAGTTAAAATCAAGCTACTTTGAGAATAACCTCCCCTTTAATGAATAAAAGGCATAGCAAGGAAGTAAAATTATCTACAAAAACTATAAGAACTCTTTTATATCTTTGCCTTGATAACGGACTAAAGTATGCTTAAAAGCTAGATTCATATGTAACTGGCTTAAGAACTACCTTTGTATTTATTAATCTCAGTAAGAACTGCAGCAAGGCTTTTTGGCCTATAGGAACTCAGATTGTTTTTTTTAAATCAGGAACTGGGTATTACTTTAATATCTAAAAATTAAGTATCTGTGCAGCCTTTTTTTTCTATCTTTATAACATGATATATTTTCTACTTATTGGCAAACAGAGAACCCATTCTTTCCAGTGAGCCTGTTAACCTCACTAAAAAGGGAATTTGTATTACTCTTTAGAAAAAATACCAGAATTTGTTACAACTTATAATAATTGTATAATTGAATGGCTTATCCCTGTTATTGTAGTCACTAAATTTCTTTACTAGATATTTAAAGGAAAAACTATAGAAGTGAGATTTATAGGGGTGATATATAATTTACAAATAGTCTGTATTTTAACTAATTGAGAGCCTAAAGGGCCAGAAATCTGTCACATTATAAACCATAGCACCTGTAAGAATACTGATACAATAGTTACTCAAAAAATTAAGATCTTGCTGCAGAGGCTGTAATATCTCTTAAAGAACAGATCTATATTAAGCATACAAAGTTGAAATTTAGTATTCCAAAATCGTATAAGCAATTAGAAAAGGCTTCTACATGAGATCTCTGCCTCTTTCTTTGGAGCTAGTGAACTGGCTGTGTTAATTAATAGCTCATGGTTTAATGAGAATCTTTCTTTTCTTTAGCACAGTAGTCTCTATTTACATTCCCTGCCAATTCTGGTCCAAACTCACATAAGAACATATTAATCACCCCTTTTCTTTTTTTATCCCCACACTCACTCCCAGCACTTTTTTTTTTTTTTTTTTTTTTCACTCTCAGCACCTCTTTTTTTTTTTCACTCTCAGCACCTCCTTTTTTTTTTTTTTTTTTTTTTTTTCTCTCACACGCACACACATTGATTGAACCCTTTTGCTTTTCTCTCTCTTTCTGAGTATATGGACAAATATATCACTTCCCCCACTTGCACTCCCAAGACTAATCCAGGTATGGCAGCAAAATCAAAGGAGCGCAGAACAAAAAACATAGAGAGCCCTGTAGCACCACACGACTCTATTGCTCAATCACAGAGCATAAGCTCCATAGAATCTCAAAACACACAATCTTTAGTCTCTAGTATCCTAGAGGCCATATCACCTAAATTTGATTCCCTAAAAAATGAAATAAAGCAGGACATCGCATCACTAGCAATAGAAGTGAAACAGTTCGCTGGTAGACTACAAGAAATAGAACAGAGAATTTCTGATCTTGAGGATAAGACAAATATTCAGACCCCAAAAATTGAGGGAAACCAAAAGTTAATAAATAAACTCCAAGCTAAAATAGATGATCTTGAGAATAGGGCAAGGAGGAATAATTTAAGAATTATAGGATACCCAGAATCTGTACAGCAAGAAGATTTAATGAAATTCATGACACTCACACTCCCTCAATTGCTGAATATTCCCCCACCACCTACGCCTTTTCTGATAGAGAGAGTTCACAGATTGGGGAGATCTCCAAATGTCTCTAAACCAAGACCAATTATCGCAAAATTTTTAAATTATCAGGATAAATTGCTGTTTATGCAATATTACAGAAAAAAGCAGCTCTTGGTCTATGAGGGCTCAAAGATATTGTTATTTCAAGATTTCTCTATGGAGATATCTTCTAAGAGAAAGGAGCTCTCCCCAGTCTGTGGAAAAATGCTAAAGGTCGGCTGGCAAGCCACAGTTATCTATCCTGCTAGGCTCAAGGTAACTGTAGAAGGTCAAACTTTTTTTTTTCAAACAGTAGCCGAGGCAGAGAGAAAATTAGCAGAGCATGGGTTTTAACCATCGCTTAGATAAATTTTTTCTATGTTTCTTTTTCTCCCATACCATTAATAAATTCTTGCATATCTACACCATGATATTAATAATAGATAAACTTTTTGTAATTCCAGAGCTGAGGGAGACCTTTGTTTCTTTCCTTTTTTCTCCTTATTTATTTATTTATTTTTTCTTTTATTTTTTTTATTTATTTATTTATTTATTTTTCTTTTATTTTTTTGTTGTTGCATATCTGCTACTTACACCAATAAATATATACTAGATGGGTAAAAATCTTAGACTCACAACATGGAACATAGGGGGAATTACATCCCCTATTAAACGAAAAATGATTTTATCACACCTACAAAGGATTAATACATCAATAGCATTAATTCAAGAGACACATTTAAATCTAGAGGAATCCATGAAACTTAAATCGACATGGGTGTCAGAAGTAATTTGCGCTCCGACCTCCAATAGAAAAAACGGGGTAGCTATTTTACTAGGAAAAAAATTAGTATATGACAAACTACTCACAATAGTAGACTTAGAAAGCAGATATTTAATACTAAAATTGAAAATAGCAGGATCTATATATACAATATGCAACTTATATGCCCCCAACACAATTAAACCAGAATTCTGGGACTCCCTCCAATCTCAACTACTTCAAGTAGCAGAAGGTTATGTAATAGTTGCAGGTGATTTTAATATGGCACCCCGATGTCCCCTCGATAGACTGAGAAGAGGTACTGCGCAAAAAAAAACTAAAAAAGATAACTTGGAAGCAAAAATTTTTAACACTATCTTTCAAAATCTAGCCGTCAGAGATATCTGGCGGGTCCAAAACCCGGATTTAAAAAATTATACATGTTATTCAAAGGCATTTAAATCATTATCCAGAATTGATCTTATTCTAGTAAATGATAGCTTATATCAAAGAGGAGCCAGAGCTACCATTTCAGAAATTTGTATCTCAGATCACGCCCCTGTGATGCTAGATATCCCAGTAAATAATCTATCTACAAGAAGAGCGCGTTTTCTCTATCCAAAATATTTAAATAACGATCCGAAATTCAGTAATTGGCTAAAAAATAAACTAGAAGAATTTTTTCAGTTTAATATTGGATCAGTATCTAACTTCTCAGTTGTCTGGGAGACAGCGAAAGCGGTATTAAGGGGAGAAATCATCGCCTATATGGCGAGGGGCAAGCGTAATTCTCGATTAAAGGAAAAGCAACTAACAGCAGCAGTAAGTAATGCTTATAACAGATTTTTAAATTTTCAATCAGAAGAAAACTGGACTAGATATGCCAAATTGAAAAAAGAACGGGATTCCTTCTTAACAGCCTCAACAATTCGATCAGAACTAAAATATCAAGCGAACCTATATAAATATGGAAATAAATCAGGTAAGCTGCTATCTAAACTAGTAAAAAACTTTAAACAATCACCAACAATAGAATCAATACAGATCAAGGATAGTCATTTGAATGCCCCAGAAGACATATTGGAATCTTTTTACCAACATTATAAAATAATTTATTCATCTACACCTATGGATAAGTCGGCTAGGGATGTGTTCTGGAAAGACTTAAAGATCACGAAATTCAAATCTGAGTTCAGCCAGAAATTAAATGGGCCCATTTCTGAGCTCGAAGTCTCAAAAGCTATCCAATCATTAAAACTTGAGAAAGCTCCAGGTCCGGACGCAATGCCTAACGATTTTTATAAAATCATGGCACCTACCTTAATTCCCCACTTAACTAAACTCTTTAACCAATATTTCTCAGGCGAGGTCCAAATACCAAATACATTTTTAGAATCTAATACTATCTTTCTACTTAAACCTGGGAAAGATCCAGTGAACAGGGACTCATATAGACCAATAGCACTGTTAAACTCAGATTATAAGATATTCACATCAATTTTAGCAGCAAGATTACAAGAGGGGATAGCAGATGTCATTCATAAAGACCAAGTGGGCTTTATTCGTAACCGCAGTTCAGCAGCAAAAATTAGGCAATTACTTCTAATTATTGACTACTTTAAGAATGTCAAAGAGAGTACATTGAAAGAACAGTCTGATGCCGCAATATTAGCGGTAGACGCCGAAAAGGCATTTGATCGTGTTAATCATGAGTTCTTATTAGATGCCGTACAACGCTTTGGAATTGATAACAAATTTTATAAACTGGTGGAAAATATATGTTTATATTCATCCACGAGTCTAGTTATTAATGGGCATGTATCAGATACAATTAGAATGGAAAGAGGAACCCGTCAAGGATGTCCTCTTTCACCTCTATTATTCAACCTAGCAATTGAACCACTTGCACTGAAAGTTAGACATCAGATTGAGGGAATAAAAATTCATAAAAAAGAGGTGAAGGTCTCCCTATATGCCGATGACCTGCTACTATATATCTCAAACACATCGTCAAATATTCCCAAATTTAATAAAATAGTAGATTTATACGGTCGATGCTCAGGATATAAAATAAACAACACAAAGTCTGAACTATTGTGGCTGAGGAAAATGAAAGATTCCTGCACAAAACATCCTTACAAACTAGTTACAAGTTCCTTTAGGTATCTAGGAATCATAATATCAGATAATCCTAAAGATTGGTACTCTCTAAATATATCTCCTATATTAAAACAAGCTCTGAGCTATATGAAGAATTGGCAACATCTGCCACTCTCCATCTCAGGGCGAATAGCTCTTTACAAAATGACTATCCTTCCTAAGATTCTCTATATCTTGCAGAACCTTCCTGTTCTGATTAAAATATATGATATAAAGAAATTTAATTCTACTCTTAGAAGTTTTATATGGTATTCAAAAAAACCTAGAATTTCACTTCAAAAACTAGCCTTCCCTAAACAATATGCCGGACTGGCACTCTCTGATCTGCATTCCTATAATCTTGTTTTTCTAGGTCGTATAGCTTCTGACTGGATAGCAGAAGCAGATTATTTCACAGACAATGATCTTGAGGCAAACATAATATTCCCTCTAATTCCACTATCTTTGCTGCACTTGTCTTATAACTCTATCCCTAAACAAGTAAAGAAGTTTAAAACAATCTTTATAATCATTAAGGCGTGGAAAAAGATTGGAGCAAAAGTTGGAATTAACACAGATATACCTAAACATCAAACCCTTATTGGTAATCCAGAATTCCAAGAAGGAACTTCTTCACCCATTCTGATGAAATGGAAGAGGCAGGGAATATACTATGCACGACAAGTGGTTAATTTTGAGACGGGGAACATTAAATCCTTTGAAGACTTAAAACAAGAATATAGCTTGGATAATCGTGACTTTTTTACATATCTGCAAGTTAGACACTACGTAACGCAATTAATTCATAAGTTCCCGTGGAACTGGACATGGGGTAGGTTAGGGAATTGGCCAGTTCTGATTAAAGCCGGACTTACCTCTATCTCTTCATGGTACACATATATGGTAGGGTTTAAGGGTGAAGAGTGCGTCAAACAAATAGCTCAAAAATGGACAAACCTCTTTATGATTAATATTGATCATAAGAAGCAGGTTTTACGTTCTATAGTCTTACTTTTTGAGACCACAATAGCTGAGACTTGGAGGGAGTCCCATGTGAAACTCATACACTTAACATACTATTCCCCAGATAAAGGTTATAAATGGCATAATACAAACTTTAATAGCTGCCCCAAATGTAGATTACCAGCGGCCGACATAATTCATGTATTATGGTCTTGCCCTAAACTGCAACAACTCTGGCTCAAAATAGAATTTTGGATAGAAAAAGTCTTAAAAATAACTCCTCTAAAGCTTACAGGCATAGATATAATTTTCTTGAAAGATAAGAGTCCAACTTTAAAAGAAGTAAGAATAATAAATCTAATCATTTTAGCAGCTAGAAATTTGTTATTTAAGGACTGGAAGCACAATATTATACCATCAATAACAGAGATTAAAAACTATCTTAGGAAACAATGTATAGTTGAACAACTAGCAACGAACTTGAATTCGGAGCAAGAGATAACTAGCTTTTTTCGAAAGTGGTCAAGATTTATTAGGATATTCCCCCCTAGCGAGATTGATACTCTAATCTATCCATTTCGGAATACCGAAATTGTGTTATTAGACATATGGTAACTTAACTTATCTTATCTGAACAACAAACAGCTCTTTTTTTTTTTTTTTGTTTCCCCCTTCCCTTCCCTCTCCCCCTCAGCTCTGGACATAATTTGATACATTCAAAAGTAAAAGGAGAAAAAGAGAAAAAGAAAAAGGAAAGCAAACAATCTAACACAAGAAATAGTTAAGTTAATCCATTCCAGGAATATTATCTCTCTGGTTTATTTTTGTTATTTTAAAAGGAAAATCCAGCAGACTTATATCTAGTCAGATTGAACTAAGTAGTAACTCATATCAACGGTTCAAGATTAGAAATTTTTTTTTTTTGTCTTTCTTATTGATTTATCGAATTGATGTATTTGATATGAAATTAATATCTTATCATATGTTATCCTTTTAGAAAAATATTATGTTATGAACTCTTTGTTACTATGAAATCTAATGTTATCCCTGCTGATAATAAATAAAAGATGTAAAAAAAAAAAAAAATTGCATTTTCTTTCATGATTCAGACAGAGCACTGGTTTTCAAACCTGTCCTCAGGCCTCCCCAACAGGCCATTTTTTCAGGATAACCTTGAATGAGAGCAGGTAAAATAACAATGTTTATTAATAAGCTGATTATGTCACCTGTGCTCCAGTTCAGAAATCTTCAAAATGTGGCCTATTAGGGAGACCTGAGGGCAGGTTAGAAAACCAGTGACAGAGGGCAGGCAATTTTAAGCAACTTTATAATTCACTCATATTATAAATTTTTCTTCGTTCTCTTGCAATCAGAAAGCCCTACCCAGGTTTGGAACCAAAAATGGTGCCGGCTCCTAAGCTTACATTCCTGCCTTTTCAAATAAAGATACGAAGATAATGAAGAAAAATTGCTAATAGGAGTAAATTAGAAAGTTGCTTAAAATTGCATCCTCTATCTGAATCATTAAATAAAAAAAAATGGGTTTCATATCTCTTTAAGACCAGTATGTTATTGAACAGACACGACAGTCTCAAAAGCAGCCTCAGAAGAGACAAACACATTAAATTAGTAGAGCTTGTAATTTTAAAAAGACTGTACCAGAGTTTTTAAAATTGTTTTTGAATAGTGCCTAAAACTATAAGCAAAGATATTTGTTATGTGACTATCTCCCCATGCTATGTGAATTCTGCGGGCTATGAAGGTGCATAGTACTGTCGGCACCGTTATCTATTGTGCTCACTTTAGCTGAAGAAGACTGCTTCCAGTAGACGGGCCCATTCGAGGCACTGCAAGCATATTGCCACGGATCTGTAAGAAGCAGCACACTGTAGACCAGGGGATTGGCAGGCATGCCCACATTTCACCTGTGAGTCTGGTGGCGGCAACACACTGGCAGAAGATAGTCACTGCCTGGCTGAACTCCTGACTACCACTCTGCCCAGTTCTCTGAGGGAGAATAGAGTCTCAGATTGGTTAGAGAACCCCTGTCAAGGACCTGTAGATCAGCACTTCAGAATTCACCTCACTCGCTGGAGGCAAAAAAATGAGGGACTCTGGGAAAGTGGAATGGATTAAAAGCTCTGCTATGTCGGATGTTTTTTCCTCCTCCTAGTAGACTGGAGTTTAAAGATACAGAAAACCTTAACATTTTTCTTTTATGATTTGGTTAGAACATACAATTGTAAACAACTTTCCAATTTACTTCTATTATCAAATTAGCTTCATTCTCTTGTTATCTTTTGCTGAAGGAACTGAATTGCACTACTGGTGACTAGATGAGCACATCTAATTAGCCAATCACATGAGACAAATGTGTGCAGGCACCAATCTGCAGCTAGCTTCCACTAGTGTAGGATATGTGCATATTCTTTTTCAACAAGGGATATCAAGATATCAAGAGAACAAAGCACATAGGAAAATAGAAGTTAATTTTAAGTGTCTATCTGAATCATGCAAGTTTAATTTTGACTTTCCTATCCCTTTAATCCCACATGTGATGGTTTGTAGGCTCTCACCGTCTTATGAAATAAATATATTTTGTGATTTTGAGTTCAAAGTTTTCTAAACATCTCTGTTTCACTGATACATTACATCAAATAATGTGTACTAAAAAGCACTAGGGGGCAGCAGTGTTTCTGTTTAATCTGTGTAAAAATAATTTTACAGAATAACACTGCAATATCAAACTTACCATTTTTCTAGATTTGTTTTGTAGCTGGTACCCAGTTTCATCAACCTGGTAAATAAAAACAAACAAGAAAGACATCCTGATCAGCTGCTTATGCTTGTACTAGATCCATAGGTGAATCATTGTATGTAGCTGCAACAAACAAGTGAGAAATGCAAGTATAATAGGTAAGAAATGAATATGTTTAGTGTAGGGTAAAAAAAGAAAAAAGCTTTTATGACTTTCAGAAAGATTTGAAGGAACATAATAATAGACTTTAACAAATGGTATAGATCTGAGATCCTTAGGACTGGCATACTGATTTGCTTGTAATCTGTATTTATCTTGACTTTTTTCATAGAAATGAATGGCTACATTTTAGCCCAGAGGGAAAAAGTTACTAGTCCACTCAATGTTGAAGATAGGAATAGGTCAAGTTTTCTACTTGTCTGGTGCAAATTCTTACTCGTCCGGGACTAATGGAAATTTCAAGCTATATATCCGATGCCAGCATTTAACAATGCACATGAGCGCTCCTTTGTGCTTGCGTGCAACACCGCCCCTTGACCTCCGCTCCCAGGTTTCCTGGAGCTGATACAGGTGCTGGGAAGAGGCCGGCAGCTGTCTGCCCTGTTGTCAGCACTTCTGCTGGGGTGACTCCCTTGTCCAAGTCTATAAGCTCAGAGCCAGACTGCTGTTCAGGATCCAGTAGCCCTGGTTCCCTTTCTCTTTGCTGCCACTCCTCCACAGTCGAGCTCCATGAATCCCAGAGGGCTGCACCCCAGATCTGTATGCCCCTGAAACGCTGCTTAGCGAGATCCAGCAGCCTCTTGTATTCCCTGACCAGTGCCTCTTCCTGGTCAATTATAAAATCCAGATCGTCCAGCAGCCAGGTCTCCTCCAAGAGATACAGCAGTTCCTCTTGGAGCCCAGAGATATCCTCCAGACCCTGGTCTGTCTCGCTCCCAAACTGTGGGTCCTCTGTCCTTTTTGTAAATAACAATCCAGGGCCACCGAAGCCAAAGCCCTCTGTGGGGGATCCTTCCTCCAGCCATGGAGGGCTCGATAGCCGTCCTCCACCCACATCTCTTGCTGGATCAGTCAACGTAGAACAGCTAGCCATTCCTTCTTTGGCTGTTCTCCCAGGAAAGGCAGTCTCACGGTCCACCGTACCCGGAATCTCATGTCATTTGTGGGGAGGACCTTTCCATTTTCCTGCTCCTGTTGCAGAGCCTCCCACCACAGGCCTCGGAGGGCAAGGTTCCTCCATGTCAGAATGTCATGTTCCGAACAAGGATCCTTTGTTCCGGTCATCATCTTTTGTACTCTCCCTAGGAACTCTGCCTCCATATTTACCGGCTACTGTGGTATGTCTCCTCTGTCAGCAGGAACTTTGTAAAAGAAGCAGATCCCACCGCTGCCAGCCAATGTGACCGATACTCCCGGCTACCCCGACTGGGTAGCTCCGCCAAAAGGGGTCCTGCTTCCTCCCTGCCGACTGCAGCTATGTAGCTGGCAAGCGACCACAGCCTGTAGCCACCCCTGATGAATGACAGCACCAGTACCCAGGGTCCTACCCTGTGGCAGACTCGAGCTACCCAGACTAGGTAGCCCTTTCAGCGTGTCCTTCCTCTGCCTGGAACAGGCTGCTATGTAGCTCAGGATAGTGATTTTAGCTGGAGCTCACCCAAATAACTAGACACACTAGCATTCAGGTTACACAGGAACTGATTTTATTGAAAACACACACTCCTTTTATACAGTCAGCTCATCTTGATAAGACCCTGGACAATCCCACTTTTTTCCCGCCATTCCCGTCCCTCCAGACAGCCCGGCACCTCCATAGGAGCCACAGTCCCACATAATCCTAATACATATGGGTGGCAGTTTCGGGGTGATCCCGGTGGAGCTGCGGCACTTTCAGGGTGTCATTTTAAAGCTCTCTGTCCCCAAATTCAACAGTCCAAAAATCAGCATGATTCGTTACTGGGGACCGGAGTTACAGTCCGTTGAAATTATGGGGTTAGGGGTGTCCAAAACCCCCAGTTCCCAAAGGAGCTCCCCTCCGGCAATTCTCCCACCCCTTGTACTCCCCAGGGGCTACTAATCCCCAAAAGAGCGGAGCTCTGGGGCACATGGTTGCTGGAGCGACCTGGGTTAAAGTTAGCGGGTGTTCTGCTGTCCTGTGGCCGACTGTGAGTTCCAGGAGCCTGGCCAGCCTGAGAGAGGTTAGGCGGGTATCCGTTGTGAGGCGGCCGACCGGGAGTTCCAGGAGCCCGGCCAGCCTAGGAGGGTTTTCCTGGTCATAAACTAACTCTTCTCTGAACACAATAACAAGCCAACACAGAGCAAACAGTCTCCAGAGATGGTGGTTGCTCTGAGGAGCCCAAAAACCACTGAGCAACAACAGGGGTGAGGTTGTAGGGGGGGGTAGCCTTAGCCGTCTGATATCCGTGACAACTAATATATGTCAGGAATCATTGATATAGGCCCATTTTGGTATATTTCATGCCACTATTTCACCGCCAAATGCGATCACATAAAAAAAAAGTTAACTTTTTCACAAACTTTAGGTTCTCACTGGAATATACAGCTTGTGCAATTATGGCACAAAGGGTTGTAAATGCTTCTCTGGGATCCCCTTTGTTCAGAAATAGCAGACATATACGGCTTTGGCATTGCTTTTCGGTAATTAGAAGGCTGCTAAATGCCGCTGCGCACCACACTTGTATTATGTCAAGCAGTGAAGGGGTTAATTAGGTAGCTTGTAGGGTTAATTTTAGCTTTAGTGTAGAGATCAGCCTCTCACTTGACACATCCCACCCCCTGACCTACCAGGAACTGGGCGTGGCTTGTCTGAAAACGCTCATACCGGTGCAGTACCTACCTGTCATTTTAGCACATTAATTACAAATCACTACCTGACAAAATAACCTTATTTAACCCAGTTGCTGAGTAAAGATATATGCAGGCCCTATAATGTGATCATCCTACCTGGTCTGTGATCACAACAGAGATCTTTTTTTACAACAGCTGCTGTTCACACACAAAAAATGCTTACGTGATAAAAAAAAGTTTATTTCCTGGCATGGAGCGTCCATGATTCCATTCATTACTGTTGGAAATTCAACACCTGGCCACCAGGGGGAGGCAGACACCCCAGCCAAAGCCTAAGTATCCCTCCCACTTCCCATACTCCCCCAGTTATTCAGCCGAGGGAATAAGGAAAAGGTAGGAGAAACACCAGAGGTATATAAGTGCCAGAAGATTAGGAAAAACGCAGCCTTTACATTTAAAAGGCAAAAGAATATAATTTATCAGGTTAGCATACATTTTGTTTTCTTTCCAATGGCATGGAGAGTCCACGATTCCATTCATTACTGTTGGGAATCCAATACCCAAGCCAGAGAGGCCACAGAATGGACAGGGAGGGAAAACCAAAAGCAGGCGGACCTAAACTGAAGGAACCACCACTTGATGACAACAGAAACTACCCAAATGACCCGGATCAAAAGTTTACATGCCCTGGTGATTTTGGCCTGATAACATGCACACAAGTTGACACAAAGGGGTTGGAATGGCTATTAAAGGTAACCATCCTCACCTGTGATCTATTTGCTTGTAATTAGTGTGTGTGTATAAAAGGTCAATGAGTTTCTGGACTCCTGACAGACCCTTGCATCTTTCATCCAGTGCTGCACTGACGTTTCTGGATTCTGAGTCATGGGGAAAGAAAAAGAATTGTCAAAGGATCTGTGGGAAAAAGGTAGTTGAACTGTATAAAACAGGAAAGGGATAATAAAAGATATCCAAGGAATTGAGAATGCAAATCAGCAGTGTTCAAACTCTAATCAAGAAGTGGAAAATGAGGCGTTCTGTTTGATAACATACTGCATTCATCTTTCCATCAATTCTGACCAAATTTCCTGTGCCTTTGTAGCTCACACATCCCCAAAACATCAGCGATCCACCTCCGTGTTTCACAGTAGGAATGGTGTACCTTTCTTCATAGGCCTTGTTGACTCCTCTCCAAATGTAGCGTTTATGGTTGTGGCCAAAAAGCTCAATTTTGGTCTCATCACTCCAAATGACTTTGTGCCAGAAGGTTTGAGGCTTGTCTCTGTGCTGTTTGGCATATTGTAAGCGGGATACTTTGTGGCATTTGCGTAGTAATGGCTTTCTTCTGGGGACCATGCAGCCCATCTTTCTTCAAGTGCCTTCTTATTGTGCATCTTGAAACAGCCACACCACATGTCCTGTATTTCATCTGAAGTTATTTGTGGGTTTGTCTTTGCATCCCGAACAATTTTCCTGGCAGTTGTGGCTGAAATTTTAGTTGGTCTACCCGACCGTGGTTTGGTTTAAACAGAACCCCTCATTTTCCACTTCTTTATTAGAGTTTGAACACTGCTGATTTGCATTCTCAATTCCTTGGATATCTTTTTATATCCCTTTCCTGTTTTATACAGTTCAACTACCTTTTCCCAAATCCTTTGACAATTATTTTGCTTTCCCCATGACTCAGAATCCAGAAACGTCAGTGCAGCACTGGATGAAGATGCAAGGGTCTGTCAGGAGTCCAGAAACTCATTGACCTTTTATACACGAACACTAATTACAAGCAAACAGATCACAGGTGAGGATGGTTACCTTTAATAGCCATTCAAACCCCTTTGTGTCAACTTGTGTGCATGTTATCAGGCCAAAATCACCAGGGTATGTCAACTTTTGATCAGGGTCATTTGGGTAGTTTCTGTTGTCATTGTGATTTAAAAAGAGTAAACACAGTTGATTGATAAATGGCTTCAGCCAAACACTAACCATGAGTGAAAGAAAAGTTTTTGTGTTATCATTTATATCCTCTGATAAATGGCCAAGAAATCATAAATTCTGCCAGGGTATGTAAACTTATGAGCACAACTGTACATATTATATATATATATGTATTATTTAATGTATTATCCACATATATATATAAATATATATATATATATATATATATATATATATGTTATTTAATGTATTATCCATAACCATAACCCATGTCCATGATCAGGCAAAACTGATGTTTTTTCCCAGCAGCAAGCAAGGAACAGCAACCAAACATAGCCATAGCTCCCCCCCCCCGAGAAATTACACTTTCCTAGGGTAACTTGGGCTCTCATCTTCACATATCAGAAGTCAAGTGAATGAAGTGGACAGTGTGGTGACCGTGATCTCATGTCATCTAGGCTCTCTCATTTTTAGAGTGACTAAATGAACAGCGTAGTGTGCTTCTGTGTCGTTGGTTGGGATGACTTGGGGAAAAAAAGTGGTGCTTATAAATAATAAAACAAATTATGCCCCAACCGTTACCTTACCTCTCTCGCAGTCTTATTTCAGTATTGCGGCGCCGGTCTCATTGGCCATATGGGGCAGGGGGTGAGTAGGGGTCCCTCACGTGGCTCCCTCAGCCTCAATGTCAAAATCATAAAAGAAAAAGGTGTGACACAGTCAGTACTCTACAATCACGAGGCATCCTCACGTGTGTTTCCCTCGCTCTAACAACAGCTCCACTGCCTGAGCCTGAGAGACCGCAAAATTCCATATCATTGGGTACTGAATGAGAATTTTGCAGTCTCTCTGTTCTGAGAACCGTTATTTCTAGCTGGCAGTTTTACTCTTTTTCCTCTATAGCGCTCCTGGCATCAATTACGGATGTATGATGCACTATCATAATTTATTATTATTATGATGGGGACTCTGATGAATGTATAATTCTAACCCCATTTTGTATTTTATTTATCATTTTTTTGTTATTGCATTAGCGTGTGAGACATCCGGCGTGTATGAGGGCTGGAGGTGTGTCCCTCTCATCCAATAAGACTGCGGATAGTATACAAACACAGGAGACCTGTCAGCATAGGTGAATGTTACTACCGCACGCTGAGTCAGTGCCGAACCGATGCACAGCAGGCCAAAGCGCAAGTGTAACTCGAGCAGAGCTCTCTGAACTGTCTGTGCCCACACACGCCCAGCACCTGGTCATGTTCCCCTGACCCCCGCCCATAATGAATAAAGTTGAGTGACAACAGTGCTGTGTGTGCCGTTCACTCTAGGTTGTGCGCACATACATTTTTAAAGTCAAGCTGCTGATTTGGTTAATGCTGGCAGGCAGATCTAGCGCCCCCTGCTCGCCTTACACTGGCAGCGGGCCTGCATAGATGCTTCGTTCTTAAAAGCCCAAGAAGAAGATACCGCACGGGTAGATTGAGCCGTAATTGGTTGACAAGACTCCTCATAAGCCAAACGAATAACACTCCTCAGCCAAAATGAAAGGCTAGATGCAGTGGCTTTTTGACCCTTGCACCTACCGGCGTACACCACAAACAAGGAAGATTGCCTAAAATCCTTGGTAGCCTGGAGATAGAACTTTAAGGCACGCACCACATCCAGGTTTATTAGCAAACCTTCCTTCCGAGAAGAAGAGTTAGGAAAAAAAGAAGGAACTACGATCTCCTGATTGATATTGTGGTCAGAGACCACCTTGGGAAGAAAATCCTATTTGGTATGAAAAACAGCCTTATCCACATGGAAAATAACATAAGGGGGATCACACTGTAAGGCACATAAATCTGAAACTCTATGAGCAGAAGAAATAGCCAACAAAAACAAAACCTTCCAAGATAAAATTGTAATATCAACAGAGTGTATAGGCTCAAATGGAGCCTGTTGAAGGGCACGAAGAACAAGATTAAGGTTCCAAGGAGGAGTAACAGATTTAAATACAGGCCTGATTCGGATCAGGGCCTGAACAAAAGACTGAATGTCCGAAAGATTAGCTAACTTCTTGTGTAACAAAACCGAAAAGACAGAAATCTTTCCCTTTAGGAAACTAGCTGACAAACCTTTCTCCAAACCCTTTTGGAGAAACAACAGAATCTGAGGAACTCTCACTTTGTGCCAAGGGAAGCCTCAAGACTCGCACCAGGAGAGGTAGGTGCACAACACCTTATGATACATCCAACGAGTCACCGGCTTACGAGCCTTGATTAGAGTATCAATAACCCTCTCTGAAAAACCTCTCTTAGACAGGACTTAGTGTTCAAACTCAACGCAGTCAGCTTCAGAGAATCTAGATTATGATGAAGGAATGGACCCTGAAGTAGAAGGTCTGACCTCAGAGGCAGCCTCCATGGAGGGAAGGATGACATCTTCACAAGATCCGTAAACCAAGTCCTGCGAGGCCAAGCTGGCACAATTAGGATCACGGAGACCCTCTCCTGTTTGATGCGGGCTATTACCCTGGGAACAAGAGCAAATGGAGGGAACAGGTAAATAAGATTGAACCTCCAAAGAACCGCTAATGTGTCCACCAACACTGCCTGAGGATCCCTCGATTTCGACCCGTATCTGGGCAGTCTGGTATTGAGATACAAAGCCGTGAGGTCTATCTCCTGAACACCCCACCTGAGGGTTATCTCGAAGAACACCTCCGGATGAAGCATCCACTCCCCTGGGTGAAACGCCTGTCTGCTCAGGTAGTCTGCCCCACAATTGTCCACTCCTGGGCTATGAATGGCCGAAATGTGACAATTGTGAGACTCTGCCCACTGAAGGATGCAAGAGACTCCTTGTTTCTCCATGATGATTGATATAAGTCACCAATGTTATGTTTTTTCGATTGAAATCTGATAAACCGGACAGAACAAAGTTGAGTCCATACCACCAGAGCGTTGAAGATGGCTCTCATCTCCAGAATGTTGATGGGGAGGACAGACTTCTCTGGCAACCAGTATTCATGAGCTTCCAAGGGACCCCAAACTGCACCCAAGGCCAGAAGGCTGGCATCTGTAGTCACAATCTCCCATGATTCTCTCATGTGGTTGTCCAGGACAATGCATTGAGAAAGATCAGAATGATCAGCGTTCTATTGTCTGAGCATACATAGTTGAAGAGGTCTCAGATTAAATCGAGCAAAAGGGATAGTGTACATGGTAGCTACCATGAGTCCAATTACTTCCATACACTGCACCACTGAAGGGCGTGCATATGATTGAAGAGAGAGACAGGAAGAGAGAAGTTTGAATCGTCCCAGATCCATCAGGAAGATTTTCATGGATACTAAATCTATTATTGTCCCCAGAAAACAAACCCTGGTATTGGGAGGCATGAAAATCTTGTCGAGATTTATCTTCCACCCGTGGGTATGAAGAAGAGACAAAAGATAGTTTGTGTGAGATCTTGCCTAAGGAAAAGATGGAGCCTGAACCAAGATATTGTCCAGGTAAGGAGTTACTGTGATTCCATGTGTCCTGGCTACCGCTAAAAGAGCCCCTAGAACCTTTGTAAAGATCCTGGGAGCTGTAGCCAGACCAAAGGGGAGGGCTACAAATTGGAAATGTTTGTCTAAAAAGGCAAACCTTAGAAACTGAAAATAGTCCTTGTGAATGGGAACATGAAGGTATGCATCCATCAGGTCTATATTGGTCATGAACTGGACCAGCGGAAGAATGGATCTGATAGTCTCCATCTTGAAGGACATAACTTTAAGGAACTTGTTGAGACACTTTAGATCCAGAATAGGGCAGAAAGTTCCCTCCTTAATGGGAACCACGAAAATATTTGAATAAAACCTTAATCCCCATTCTGCAGGAGGGACTGTGGCAATCCCTCCCAGGGAAGAAAGATTCTTTACACAACATAAGAATGCCTCGCTCTTCACGGGATTTGAAGAGAGTCTGGACAGAAGGAATCTGCCTCTTGGAGGGCAAGACTTGAACCCTATCATGTACCCCTGGGATACCACGTCTACTACTCAAGGGTCCGGACATCAAACAGTGTCCAGTTTTAGTATCTTAGGAGCCTCAGACGGCTTTAGATCCGGGTAGCTAGCACCTCCTTGAGTAACAAACAAAGGTGTTTGAGTTTAAATCTGAAATTAATGTCCTCAGACTCCACTGGACTGTCCTCAGCAGAGTCAGAGATCTCACCTTCAGAGGCTACTGAGGTATGACTGAAGCTGATTGAAGCTCTGCTGCAAAGTCTCCTGGTAAAAAAAATTCCCCCCAGAAAGAGACTGAGCTAAGGCCGCAACTGCCAGTGCAACTACTAGGGACGGGACGGGACTGAGTAGAAAGTTGAGGCATGTCAAGGGCAACAGAGTATTGAGAGGTAGTGGGCTGTGAAGGGTTAAACCTCTTGGAAACAGCACAAAGATTTAGATTTTTTTAACTTTGACTGCAACATGGAAGATAAGCAAGAGGAACATAACTGTTCAGGTGGGATCACATGGGCTTCCTCACAATAAAGACATTTGTCCCCCAATGGTAAAGAAAAAACATCTTTGTCCACTCTATCCTCCATATTGAGGAAAAAATCCCCACAGAAACGAATGGAATTTTTTTTTTTAATATTGATAAAATAAATTGGAAATGACAGCTCCTATATACACCCCAGCAGTGACTGAGAAACTTACCAACCTCCCTGACCAGATATATAAATTACCAGCAGAAACTAAACCGCTGTAGCACTGCACTCTACCTGTGTAGTTGAAATCAGAAAACAGAAGGAAAGTGATGCGAGCATAGTCACATGGTTTCCCACAGGAAGTCCGTAGTGCTGAGGAAAAGAGGCGGGAAAACGAAAGCCGCGCTATTCCTGCCCTGTAACTCAGAGCAGAGTCGCTATAAATACCAAGACAGCGAGGCTCTATATCTAATGTACATTGCCTAACAAAGTAGCCAATACACTCCGTGCTAATAAAATAAGTCTCCATGAAAAAACTTATCAGTATAATACACGAAGTTGTCACGCAACACTTCTAGCCAAGGCAGCCTCATCCCCTTTACTGATACGATCCTTAAACGGATCTTTCAGCAGAAAATGTTGCACAGTGCCCTGCATTAGCAAACTGTCCTTATATAAAGGATCCCCTAACATAAGGGATATATATGTCCCCAGGCTCTATATAAGGAATCTAGGAGATTCAAACTCCTTAAAGTGTCTTTATATGTCCAACACTGTACAAGGAAAAGACACTTACCTTTGGAGCCTCTGCTTTGGAACAGAAAGAGAACTTCTAGGTTTGACAGCTTCATCCAACTTCTGACAGGGACCTGAAGTAGAAAGGAAAGCAGTGCAAACTAACACTGGTTGCCAGGTGGGGGTGTTAGCACAGATTGCTGGAAAGAGGACAGATAAAATCCCTGTGACATCCAGCAGCTAACAGCTACAAATACTCTTACTAAGAGGTTTACATGGACACAGCATTAACCCCAGTTCTATCTTGAAGGGAAGCTACCCATTCCTGGATACAGGCTCTGTGTTCCATCATTCTCTGTGCTGAAAGGTTGTGGCAATAAAAACTGACCAGTTAGATCATAAAGTTCTCTCTTGTGTGAAAACACATTAACAAATTTCTTCTGAAAAACAAATGTTTTTAGCACACAAGCTACAGAAAATTAACCCTTTAGCATCTAAATAATGAGGTATTCATGACAGTTATCAATTGAACTGAACATTTATTCTCTCCTTTCCCCTGTGCATCTGCAGGATTAAAATCATTGTGAAGCGTGCTGCTTTTCTATCACACAAGCACAGTCTTACTCTTTCCAGGCTGGAGCCTGCCATGTGCAGAAGTGGAGGAGGGTTGTTTGACAGCAAACCGCCCATCAGATTCTCATGGATGCACTTCTCTTAAGGCTGCAAAATCTGGTGTGCGGTGTGATCTGTCAGACTCTGCAATGGTGATGAGTGCATTCAGGAATGCGGTGATGTCACGTGGACGCAAATTTTGACAGGTCGAAGAATCTGACATAACACCGCATAAAGGAATATAGCTGAGTTACAGAGGTCCCTGGTGCTTACTCTTAATACAATTATTTAGATTTATGTGAGTGCATTACTATTGTGTTTGAAACGCAATATTTTTATAGAAATAAAACTCTTGAATCGTAGTTGCACCGTGCTTCTGTTTATTTAGAACAGAAATGTTGTTAGTGCCTCTTTAATTTTTATTTATAATTTTCTTCTTTGTAAAATGTAAAAAAAAATATTTAACTACAAAAAAA
This sequence comes from Bombina bombina, assembly GCF_027579735.1. Classification (NCBI taxonomy): domain Eukaryota; kingdom Metazoa; phylum Chordata; class Amphibia; order Anura; family Bombinatoridae; genus Bombina; species Bombina bombina. The sequence goes on along the minus strand of NW_026511358.1, from coordinate 285,305 downwards.
CACAAAGTATTTTGATTAGTAATGAAATATCTGTGTATTTATTTGTGTGTAAGAAAGTAATACATTTTATAAATTCCAAACAAGATTGCAACTGGTATATTTTTGTGCAATATAAGATCCTTAAGAAGGAAGCATTGATATAATTATTTTGAACTTCAAACTAATATTAAATGAGACACTCCTAAGTTTTCATATTTCTGGCTGCACACAGAGGTCCTTATAGACAGTAGCAACAGTCTCAGAAACTTGTTTCAGCTCTGCTTGCAACTGCCCGATTCTGTCTATAATTTCTGGAAGCTCTTGTAGCATATCCTGCAAAAGTTTGTTGTGATGGTCATAAAGAAGATACATCCTGTCCTCAAGACGCTGGCAAAGCTCATTTACCTTACAAAGATATAGAGATATTTAAATAAATATTGTTCTCATAACAAAACATTTTTAAAAACAGTCATACACACTAATCTAGCTAATGCTATAATCAGATAATTTTCTTTTGCACTAGGATTTCCCATTTACTATATGATACATACCACTATAATAATTTATGCTACAAATGCAGCAATGCACTACTGAGCACTAGCTGAACACATTGGGGGAGTCAATAACAAGAGGCATATATGTGCAGCTACTAATTACCAGCTAACCTCAAGCATTGCTGCTTCTGCCTAGTTATGCTTTTCACAAAGGATACCAAGAGAACAAAGCAAAATTAGATAATATAAGTAATTGTTAAAAATTGCATGTTCTGTCTGAATCTGAAAGTTTAATTTTAACTTTACTGTCCCTTTAAATACATAAAGTATCACTCAGGAGCCATTAGCTATGCAACTCCCAATCAGAATAAAGTCTGAGATTGGCAGGGTTGTGTGACTTTACATGGCTAGATTACAACTGGAGTGCAAAAAGATCTGTAACAAAGCCCATTGCTAGATGAGACCAGGGTTGCCTGAGCACAAGGAGAGGTTTTAGTAATAAGGGGGATGTAAACTAGGTATTTTGGGTATAGGTGCAGGATGCTACATAAGCTTGTGCATCCTTCACCAGATAGGGCCGCCAGACATACCTTTAAAGGGACAGTTTACTAAAAAAAATATGTTCTCCCCTTTAATTTGTTCCCAATGATCCACTTTACCTGCTGGAGTGTATTTAATTGTTTCCAAGTATTTCCTTTACCCTTATATTGGTATTTGAAATTGTTGATTTAGCCTGTGGTATCCCCACCTATACTGAAAGTTTCTGGCCTTAGGTCCATGCTATAGATAATCTGTGTAAATACAGTCAGCAAAAGAAATTACACTCCCAGTGGGGTATAGAAGAGATAAGGTAATAAAATGTTAATTTTCCACTGTACTCTCTAAATATTAGTCTCTGGTTTATATACAGATATACGATAAATAATCATGTCTATGTACACAAAGTGATAAAGCATTGAAATCTGAGTATACCTACAAGGTCAACCCATTTTATTAGGTTGTGGCTTCAAAACACAAAATCAGCTATTTCATACACACAAATAAACCTTAAAAAGCAAATGCTCATACATTTTATACCCTGCAGTTGGTAAAAAAAGTAATTGGAAACACATAAAGGGAAAAACAATTTTACAGTACACTGTCCCTTGTAAGGTGTGCTGTAGTGTCTCTCACTCCGGGGTGTATTTTCAAAGAGGAAGGCAAAAAACATAATTTATGCTTACCTGATAAATTCCTTTCTCCTGTAGTGTAGTCAGTCCACGGGTCATCATTACTTCTGGGATATTAACTCCTCCCCAACAGGAAGTGCAAGAGGATCACCCAAGCAGAGCTGCTATATAGCTCCTCCCCTCTACGTCACACCCAGTCATTCGACCGAGAACCAAACGAGAAAGGAGAAACTATAGGGTGCAGTGGTGACTGGAGTATAATTTAAAAATTTAGACCTGCCATAAAAACAGGGCGGGCCGTGGACTGACTACACTACAGGAGAAAGGAATTTATCAGGTAAGCATAAATTATGTTTTCTCCTGTTAAGTGTAGTCAGTCCACGGGTCATCATTACTTCTGGGATACCAATACCAAAGCTAAAGTACACGGATGACGGGAGGGACAGGCAGGATCTTTATACGGAAGGGACCACTGCCTGAAGAACCTTTCTCCCAAAAACAGCCTCCGAAGAAGCAAAAGTGTCAAATTTGTAAAATTTGGAAAAAGTATGAAGAGAAGACCAAGTTGCAGCCTTGCAAATCTGTTCAACAGATGCCTCATTCTTAAAGGCCCAAGTGGAAGCCACAGCTCTAGTAGAATGAGCTGTAATTCTTTCAGGAGGCTGCTGTCCAGCAGTCTCATAGGCTAAACGTATTATGCTACGAAGCCAAAAGGAGAGAGAGGTAGCAGAAGCTTTTTGACCTCTCCTCTGTCCAGAATAAACGACAAACAGGGAAGAAGTTTGGCGAAAATCTTTAGTTGCCTGTAAATAAAATTTCAGGGCACGGACTACATCTAGATTGTGCAGAAGTCGTTCCTTCTTTGAAGAAGGGTTAGGACACAATGACGGAACAACAATCTCTTGATTGATATTCTTGTTAGTGACAACCTTAGGTAAGAACCCAGGTTTAGTACGCAGAACTACCTTATCTGAATGAAAAATCAGATACGGAGAATCACAATGTAAGGCTGATAACTCAGAGACTCTACGAGCCGAGGAAATAGCCATTAAAAACAGAACTTTCCAAGATAACAATTTAATATCAATGGAATGAAGGGGTTCAAACGGAACACCCTGTAAAACGTTAAGAACTAAATTTAAGCTCCATGGTGGAGCAACAGTTTTAAACACAGGCTTAATCCTGGCCAAAGCCTGGCAAAAAGCCTGAACGTCTGGAACTTCTGACAGACGTTTGTGTAAAAGAATGGACAGAGCTGAGATCTGTCCCTTCAAGGAACTAGCAGATAAACCCTTTTCTAAACCCTCTTGTAGAAAAGACAATATCCTAGGAATCCTAACCTTACTCCATGAGTAACTCTTGGATTCGCACCAATGTAAGTATTTACGCCATATTTTATGGTAAATCTTTCTGGTAACAGGTTTCCTAGCCTGTATTAGGGTATCAATTACTGACTCCGAAAATCCATGCTTTGATAAAATCAAGCGTTCAATTTCCAAGCAGTCAGCTTCAGAGAAATTAGATTTTGATGTTTGAAAGGACCCTGAATTAGAAGGTCCTGTCTCAGAGGCAGAGACCAAGGTGGACAGGATGACATGTCCACTAGATCTGCATACCAGGTCCTGCGTGGCCACGCAGGCGCTATTAGAATCACTGATGCTCTCTCCTGTTTGATCCTGGCAATCAATCGAGGAAGCATCGGGAAGGGTGGAAACACATAGGCCATCCCGAAGGTCCAAGGTGCTGTCAAAGCATCTACCAGGACCGCTCCCGGGTCCCTGGACCTGGACCCGTAACAAGGGAGCTTGGCGTTCTGGCGAGACGCCATGAGATCTATCTCTGGTTTGCCCCAAAGTCGAAGTATTTGGGCAAAGACCTCCGGATGAAGTTCCTACTCCCCCGGATGAAAAGTCTGACGACTTAGGAAATCCGCCTCCCAGTTCTCCACTCCAGGAATGTGGATCGCTGACAGGTGGCAAGAGTGAGACTCTGCCCAGCGAATTATCTTTGATACTTCCATCATCGCTAGGGAGCTTCTTGTCCCTCCCTGATGGTTGATGTAAGCTACAGTTGTGATGTTGTCCGACTGAAACCTGATGAACCCCCGAGATGTTAACTGAGGCCAAGCCAGAAGGGCATTGAGAACTGCTCTCAATTCCAGAATATTTATTGGAAGGAGACTCTCCTCCTGAGTCCATGATCCCTGAGCCTTCAGGGAATTCCAGACAGCGCCCCAACCTAGTAGGCTGGCGTCTGTTGTTACAATTGTCCAATCTGGTCTGCTGAATGGCATCCCCCTGGACAGATGTGGCCGAGAAAGCCACCATAGAAGAGAATTTCTGGTCTCTTGATCCAGATTCAGAGTAGGGGACAAATCTGAGTAATCCCCATTCCACTGACTTAGCATGCACAATTGCAGAGGTCTGAGATGTAGGCGTGCAAAGGGAACTATGTCCATTGCCGCTACCATTAAGCCGATCACCTCCATGCATTGAGCCACTGACGGGTGTTGAATGGAATGAAGGACACGGCAAGCATCTTGAAGCTTTATTAACATGCCTTCTGTCAGGTAGATCTTCATTTCTACAGAATCTATAAGAGTCCCCAAGAAGGGAACTCTTGTGAGTGGAAAGAGAGAACTTTTCTCTTCGTTCACCTTCCACCCATGCGACCTTAGAAAAGCCAGTACTAACTCTGTATGAGACTTGGCAGTTTGAAAGCTTGACGCTTGTATCAGAATGTCGTCTAGGTACGGAGCCACCGAAATTCCTCGCGGTCTTAGTACCGCCAGAAGAGCGCCCAGAACCTTTGTGAAGATTCTTGGAGCCGTAGCCAATCCGAATGGAAGAGCTACAAACTGGTAATGCCTGTCTAGGAAGGCAAACCTTAGATACCGGTAATGATCTTTGTGAATCGGTATGTGAAGGTAAGCGTCCTTTAAATCCACTGTGGTCATGTACTGACCCTTTTGGATCATGGGTAAGATTGTCCGGATAGTTTCCATTTTGAACGATGGAACTCTTAGGAATTTGTTTAGGATCTTTAAATCCAATATTGGTCTGAAGGTTCCCTCTTTTTTGGGAACCACAAACAGATTTGAGTAAAACTCTTGTCCGTGTTCCGACCGCGGAACTGGGTGGATCACTCCCATTAGTAAAAGGTCTTGTACACAGCGTAGAAACGCCTCTTTCTTTATATGGTTTGTTGACAACCTTGAAAGGTGAAATCTCCCTTGTGGAGGAGAAGCTTTGAAGTCCAGAAGATATCCCTGAGATATGATCTCCAACGCCCAGGGATCCTGGACATCTCTTGCCCCAGCCTGGGCGAAGAGAGAGAGTCTGCCCCCCACTAGATCCGTTTCCAGATCGGGGGCCCTCACTTCATGCTGTCTTAGGGGCAGCAGCAGGTTTTCTGGCCTGCTTGCCCTTGTTCCAGGACTGGTTAGGTTTCCAGCCTTGACTGTAGCGAGCAACAGCTCCTTCCTGTTTTGGAGCAGAGGAAGTTGATGCTGCTCCTGCCTTGAAGTTACGAAAGGCACGAAAATTAGACTGTCTAGCCCTTGGTTTGGCTCTGTCTTGAGGCAGGGCATGGCCTTTACCTCCCGTAATATCAGCGATAATTTCTTTCAAACCGGGCCCGAATAATGTCTGCCCCTTGAAAGGTATGTTAAGTAATTTAGATTTAGAAGTTACATCAGCTGACCAGGATTTTAGCCACAGCGCTCTGCGCGCCTGAATGGCGAATCCGGAATTCTTAGCCGTAAGTTTAGTCAAATGTACTACGGCATCAGAAATAAATGAATTAGCTAGCTTAAGGGTTTTAAGCTTGTGTGTAATCTCATCTAATGGAGCTGAGTCAAGGGTCTCTTCCAGAGACTCAAACCAAAATGCTGCCGCAGCCGTGACAGGCGCAATGCATGCAAGGGGTTGCAATATAAAACCTTGTTGAACAAACATTTTCTTAAGGTAACCCTCTAACTTTTTATCCATTGGATCTGAAAAAGCACAGCTATCCTCCACCGGGATAGTGGTACGCTTAGCTAAAGTAGAAACTGCTCCCTCCACCTTAGGGACCGTTTGCCATAAGTCCCGTGTGGTGGCGTCTATTGGAAACATTTTTCTGAATATAGGAGGGGGTGAGAAAGGCACACCGGGTCTATCCCACTCCTTAGTAACAATTTCAGTAAGTCTCTTAGGTATAGGAAAAACGTCAGTACTTGTCGGTACCGCAAAATATTTATCCAACCTACACATTTTCTCTGGTATTGCAACTGTGTTACAATCATTCAGAGCCGCTAACACCTCCCCTAGTAATACACGGAGGTTTTCCAGCTTAAACTTAAAATTTGAAATGTCTGAATCCAGTTTATTTGGATCAGATCCGTCACCCGCAGAATGAAGCTCTCCGTCCTCATGTTCTGCAAATTGTGACGCAGTATCTGACATGGCCCTAATATTATCAGCGCACTCTGTTCTCACCCCAGAGTGATCTCGCTTACCTCTAAGTTCTGGTAATTTAGACAAAACTTCAGTCATAACATTAGCCATGTCCTGTAGTGTGATTTGTAATGGCCGCCCTGAAGTACTCGGCGTTACAATATCACGCACCTCCCGAGCGGGAGATGCAGGTACTGACACGTGAGGCAAGTTAGTCGGCATAACTTCCCCCTCGTTGTTTGGTGAATGATGTTCAATTTGTACAGAATGACTTTTATTTAAAGTAGCATCAATGCAATTAGTACATAAATTTCTATTGGGCTCCACCTTGGCTTTTGCACATATAGCACAGAGATATTCCTCTGAGTCAGACATGTTTAACAAACTAGCAATTAAACTAGCAAGCTTGGAAATACTTTTCACTCAATTTACAAGTAATATGAAAAACGCACTGTGCCTTTAAGAAGCACAGAAAAAAACTATGACAGTTGAATAACAATGAACCGGAGAAATTATAAAAACCAAATTTTTCCCGGTAAAGGCATAAATTTAGCAAAGGAATGCCCCCATTAGCAATGGATAACTAACCCTTAATAGCAGAAAAAAATGTACAAAATATAAACGTTTTTTATCACAGTCAAAGCACAATCTCACAGGTCTGCTGTGAGTGATTACCTCCCTCAAAATAATTTTTGAAGACTCTTGAGCTCTGTAGAGACGATCCGGATCATGCAGGGAGAGAAACAGACTTTTGACTGAATTTCTGATGCGTAGCAAAAGCGCCAAAATAGGCCCCTCCCCCTCACACACAGCAGTGAGGGAAGTTCAGTAAACTGTCTTAAATTAAAATAAACGACAGCCAAGTGGAAAAACAGTGCCCAAAACAATTTTTCACCCAGTACCTCAGATAATTAAACGATTTAGCATGCCAGAAAAAACGTTTAAAATCAAATAACATGAAATGTCATTAAACAGCCTGTTGCTAGACGTTCCCACTGCAAGTTAGGCTAAAAGTTATATGCATATAGTATTATCCCAGTGAAGTGCCATTCCCCAGAATACTGAAGTGTAAACATATATACAGGGAGTGCAGAATTATTAGGCAAGTTGTATTTTTGAGGATTAATTTTATTATTGAACAACAACCATGTTCTCAATGAACCCAAAAAACTCATTAATATCAAAGCTGAATAGTTTTGGAAGTAGTTTTTAGTTTGTTTTTAGTTATAGCTATTTTAGGGGGATATCTGTGTGTGCAGGTGACTATTACTGTGCATAATTATTAGGCAACTTAACAAAAAACAAATATATACCCATTTCAATTATTTATTTTTACCAGTGAAACCAATATAACATCTCAACATTCACAAATATACATTTCTGACATTCAAAAACAAAACAAAAACAAATCAGTGACCAATATAGCCACCTTTCTTTGCAAGGACACTCAAAAGCCTGCCATCCATGGATTCTGTCAGTGTTTTGATCTCTTCACCATCAACATTGCGTGCAGCAGCAACCACAGCCTCCCAGACACTGTTCAGAGAGGTGTACTGTTTTGATTCCTTGTAAATCTCACATTTGATGATGGACCACAGGTTCTCAATGGGGTTCAGATCAGTTGAACAAGGAGGCCATGTCATTAGATTTTCTTCTTTTATACCCTTTCTTGCCAGCCACGCTGTGGAGTACTTGGACGCGTGTGATGGAGCATTGTCCTGCATGAAAATCATGTTTTTCTTGAAGGATGCAGACTTCTTCCTGTACCACTGCTTGAAGAAGGTGTCTTCCAGAAACTGGCAGTAGGACTGGGAGTTGAGCTTGACTCCATCCTCAACCCAAAAAGGCCCCACAAGCTCATCTTTGATGATACCAGCCCAAACCAGTACTCCACCTCCACCTTGCTGGCGTCTGAGTCGGACTGGAGCTCTCTGCCCTTTACCAATCCAGCCACGGGCCCATCCATCTGGCCCATCAAGACTCACTCTCATTTCATCAGTCCATAAAACCTTAGAAAAATCAGTCTTGAGATATTTCTTGGCCCAGTCTTGACGTTTCAGCTTGTGTGTCTTGTTCAGTGGTGGTCGTCTTTCAGCCTTTCTTACCTTGGCCATGTCTCTGAGTATTGCACACTTTGTGCTTTTGGGCACTCCAGTGATGTTGCAGCTCTGAAATATGGCCAAACTGGTGGCAAGTGGCATCTTGGCAGCTGCACGCTTGACTTTTCTCAGTTCATGGGCAGTTATTTTGCGCCTTGGTTTTTCCACACGCTTCTTGCGACCCTGTTGACTATTTTGAATGAAACGCTTGATTGTTTGATGATCACGCTTCAGAAGCTTTGCAATTTTAAGAGTGCTGCATCCCTCTGCAAGATATCTCACTATTTTTTACTTTTCTGAGCCTGTCAAGTCCTTCTTTTGACCCATTTTGCCAAAGGAAAGGAAGTTGCCTAATAATTATGCACACCTGATATAGGGTGTTGATGTCATTAGACCACACCCCTTCTCATTACAGAGATGCACATCACCTAATATGCTTAATTGGTAGTAGGCTTTCGAGCCTATACAGCTTGGAGTAAGACAACATGCATAAAGAGGATGATGTGGTCAAAATACTAATTTGCCTAATAATTCTGCACTCCCTGTACATAACAGCCTGATACCAGTTGCTACTACTCCATTTAAGGCTGAACTTACATTATATCGGTATTGGCAGTATTTTCTCAGTCAATTCCATTCCTCAGAAAATAATATACTGCAACATACCTCTTTGCAGGTGAACCTGCCCGCTGTCCCCTGATCTGAAGTTTACCTCACTCCTCAGAATGGCCGAGAACAGCAAAATGAATCTTAGCTACGCCGGCTAAAATCATCCAAAAAACTCAGGTAGATTCTTCTTCAAATTCTACCTGAGAAGGAACAACACACTCCGGTGCTGTTTTAAAATAACAAACTTTTGATTGAAGATATAAAAACTAAGTATAATCACCACAGTCCTCTCACACATCCTATCTATTAGTTGGGTGCAAGAGAATGACTGGGTGTGACGTAGAGGGGAGGAGCTATATAGCAGCTCTGCTTGGGTGATCCTCTTGCACTTCCTGTTGGGGAGGAGTTAATATCCCAGAAGTAATGATGACCCGTGGACTGACTACACTTAACAGGAGAAACAGAAAATATGAGACTGAGTAGACTTGTCTTGCTACACAGAGAGGACAGACCTAACAAGGCCTAAGCTTTACAGATGGTGTCAAGTGTCTTATTGAAAGCCATACCTTGTCTGCTGAATGAAAAATAGGCCATCAACATTTATGGTCATCAACCCTCTTTTGTTATCTAATAAACCGGGTAAACAGAGGAAGGTGGTTCCATTTAGAAAGTTCAAGGGTTTTACCCTATGGGGCCTATTTAACAAAGGTCTGTCAGACCTGATCTAACAGTACGGATCAGGTCCGAGAGACCTCGCTGAATGCGGAGAGCAATACGCTCTCCGTATTCAGCATTGCACCAGCAGCTCTTGTGAGCTGCTGGTGCAACGCGCGCCCCCTGCAGATTCGTGGCCAATCAGCTGCAAGCAGGGGTGTCAATCAACCCGATCATACTCGATCGGGTTGAATTGCGGCGATGTCTGTCCGCCTGCTCAGAGCAGGAGGACAAGTTATGGAGCAGCAGTCTTTAGACCGCTGCTTCATAACTGCTGTTTCTGGCGAGCCTGCGGGCTCGCCAGAAACACGGGCCCTCAAGCTCCATCCGGAGCTTGATAAATGGGCCTCTATGGCTGCAAAGAATTGTGAGGTTTGAAGAGAAGAATTTAAGATGGATTCGTTTTTTAATGGTTCTCTAGGTTTGGCCTTGGGACTGGATATGATATGCAGAGTGGGAAAGAAATAGTAATGCTCAAATTTCTGCAAACTCCTGAGAAGAACTTAGAGATGAATAGAGAGCTTTTATTAGACACAATATTGCAATAAAATCCATGTAGACGGATAATATGGTTGATAAATTATGAGGCTAATTCGTGGGCAGGTGGAAAGCCAGGTAGTTGTGTAAATTGTGCTTTATGTGAGAATCTGTTCACTACTACCCAGGTCATAGCACACCCCTTAGATACAGAAATATCTGTAACTAAATCCATTGTTAGATGAGACCAAGATTGCCTGGGAAAAGAGCAAGATCTTATCCAGGGGGATATAACAAAATTCATGCTTACCTGATAAATTATTTTCTTTCCTGACATGGAGAGTCCACAAATCCATTCATAACTGTTGTGAAAATTCCACCAGGTCCATGGAAGAGGCTACTGAATTTCCGACTAGGGAATTGTAACTTGAGATTTCTGGTGGAGAGCTATACTAAATCACCAGTTCGATAAATAGGGGCTGGATGTCTCCTCAAGTCATAGTATTTTTTCTGTTTGGATTTGGCTATTTGGATGTTATCCTGAAGAACTTTGAAGATTTCTGACATAGTATTTGCTTGATCGTTTATTGCAGGACAAATTGATTCCAAATGTGGAAAGAAATGGTAGGTTGGGTTGAAACCATAATTTGCAAAGAATGGGGAGTATTTGGAAGAAGGAGTAGAATTGTTATATGCAAACTCTGCTAGGGACAGAAAAGATTAGTATAACAACGGATGTACTGTTCCAACCATTGGTTTACCCTTTCTGTCTGTCCGTTGGTCTGCGGACGGTACAAAGTGGTGAGGCGCTGTTGTATCTTGAAAGTTTTACATAGTTCTCTCCAAAACCTTGGCGTGAATTGCGCTCTGCGATCTGAAGTAATACTAGAAGGAAAACCATGTAGCTTAATCACGTTATCAATGAACATTCTTGCCGTTTCACATGCTGTTGGTAAACGGTGGTAGGGTATAAAATGCACCATTTTGCTAAAAAAGGTTGACGATGACTAGTGTGGTTTTTTTTATGACCTTGGTAGTTCCACTATGAAGTCCATAGCTATGTCCTTCCATGGTCTATCTGGAGTTTGTAAAGGTAGAAGTAAGCCGAAAGGATGTTGCCTATCAGTTTTGGAAGTAACACAAGTATGACAAGACTGCACATGTTGGTCACAATCTTTAGCCATATTAGGCCACCAAAAGGATCTCTTGAGTAGTTGAAGTGTCTTTTGTGACCCTGGGTGGCCAGCTAATGGAGATTACTGCTGTGAGTGTGACAAGCTGAGCAGGGAACTCCTCCTCATGGAAGTGTGCTGAATTTCTTAAGCCCCAGGTAAACACAGAGGACAAGAAGTATTAGGCAGTCTTAAGCTTAGAAAGGCTAGAGGCAAGTTAGGGATCCTGAGAAAAACAAGGTGAGCAACTGGTTCTGCAGAAAAAGAAAGTTCCTAATCACAAATCAGGCTTGACAGAGCTAGAGTCCTGTTCTGAGTACAAAAAAGACAACAATTAATCAAGCAATGAGATTCAGCAGGTGAGGCATTAAATAGGCATCAGAGACACAACTCCCTCCTCTTAAAGGTACAGACATCACAGGTAAGCATAAATGTTGTTTTCTTTCCAATGGCATGGAGAGTCCATGATTCCATTCATAACTGTTGGGAAATCAATACCCAAGCCGGAGAGGACACAGAATGGACAGGGAGCGAAAACTAAAGGTAGGCAGACCTAAACTGAAGGTACCACCGCTTGAAGCACTTTTCTCCCAAAGGAAGCCTCAGCTGAGGCAAAAACATCAAACTTGTAAAATTTAGAAAAAGTATGTAAAGAGGACCAAGTAGCCGCCTTACAGATCTGTTCCATGGATGCTTTGTTCTTAAAAGCCCAGGAAGAAAAGACAGTACGGGTAAAGTGAGCCGTAATCCTCTCAGGAGGCTGTTGCCCCGCTTCCTCATAAACCAAACAAATGATAATCCTTAGCCAAAAGGCAAGAGTAGCTGTATAGTGACTTTATGACCCTTGTCTCTACCAGCATACACTACAAACAAGGAAGAGGATTGCCTAAAATCCTTGGTAGCCTGGAGATAGAACTTTAAAGGGACTTAAAACCCAATTTTTTTCTTTCCTGATATAGAAAGATCATGCAATTTTAAACAACTTTCTAATTTACTTCTATTAGCTAATTTGCTTCATTCACGTGATATCGTTTGCTGAAAAGCATATCTAGATAGGCTCAGTAGTTGCTGTTTGGTGGCTACACCTAGATGCCTCAAGTGATTGGCTCACCCATGTGCATTGCTATTTCTTCAACAAAGGATATCTAAAGAATGAAGCAAGTTAGATAATAGAAGTAAATTGGAATGTTGTTTATATTCTCTATCTGAATCATGAAAGAAAAATGTTGGGTTTAGTGTCCCTTTAAGGCATGCACCACATCCAGGTTGTGCAACAAACGTTCCTTCTGAGAGGAAGGATTTGGACAAAAGGAAGGAACTACGATCTCCTGATTGATATTGCAGTCAGAGACCACCTTTGGATGAAAACCCAATTTGGCCTTATCTGCATGGAAAATAAGGTAAGGGGAATCACACTGTAAGGCAGATAATTCTGAAACTCGAGCAGAAGAAATAACCAACAAAAACAAAACTTTCCAAGATAAAAGTTTAATATCAACAGAATGCATAAGCTCAAAGAAGCCTCTTAAAGAACATAAAAACTTAATTAAGGCTCAAAGGAGGAGCAACAGATTTAAACACAGGCCTGATTCTGACCAGGGCCTGAACAAAAGACTGAACTTCTGGAAGATTAGCCAGCTTCTTGTGAAGCAAAACCGAAAGGGCAGAAATCTGTCCCTTTAAGGAACTAGCTGATACACCTTTCTTCAGTGTTAAAAAGGCGTTTTCTCAGTTTGTATTGCCTGAGGAAATGATCAGCTTATACGGTCGAGAAACGCATTGCAGTGATAAGAATAAATGCATTTTTAACCTTCAAACTTTTCGGAAGTTGTCATATGGTTCTATTGCTTAATGGATGTTCGATAAGGCACATTGCAACACTGAGTCTATACCCACGGAGTGGCTACTTTTGGAGCATGACTGAGACCGATCCAGAGAAAATCAAGACCCATGTGACTAACGAGTCAGACCAGTGTGCTAACTATTGTTAAGTGTTAGTCCGCCTGCTGGCACCAGTCAAGAGTACGGTGCACTATCATCCGGTAAGCCTTTTCATCTTATACTATAAACGGCATTTTCAAGACCTACTCACCCTATGAGGCGCCCTCTTTCTTTTCTTTGACACCTTTCTTCAGGCCTTCTTGGAGAAATAACAGAATTCGAAGAACTCTCACCTTGTGCCAAGGGAATCCTTGAGAATCGCACCAGGATAGATAGGTGCACCATACCTTATGATATATCCGATGAGTCACAGGCTTACAAGCCTGGATCAGAGTGTCAATAACACTATCTGAAGAACCTCTTTTAGACAGGACTAAGCGTTCAATCTCCACACAGTCAGCTTCAGAGAATCTAGATTTTGATGAAGGAATGGACCCTGAAGTAGAAGGTCCGTTCTCAGAGGCAACCTCCATGGAGGGGAGGATGACATCTTCACCAGGTCCACAAACCAAGTCCTGTGAGGCCGCGGTGGAGCAATTAGAATCACAGATGCTCGCTTCTGTTTGATGTGAGCTATGACCCTGGGAAGAAGAACAGATGGAGGGAACAGGTAAATCAGACTAAACTCCCACGGAACCACTAACGCATACACCAACACCGCCTGAGGGTCACTCAATCTGGACCCGTATCTGGGCAACTTGGAATTGAGGCAAGAAGCCATGAGCTCTATCTTTGGAACACTCCATCTGAGGGTTATCTCAGAGAACACCTCCGGATGAAGAGCCCACTCCCCTGGGTGGAAAGTCTGTCTGCTCAGATAATCCGCTTCCCAGTTGTCTACTCCCGGTATATGAATGGCCGAAATTTGACAATTGCGAGACTCTGCCCACTGAATGATGCGAGAGACTTCCTTCATGACCAGGGAACTCCTGTTACCTCCCGATGTTTGATATAAGCCACAGATGTTATGTTGTCCGATTGAAATCTGATAAATCGGACCGAACGTAGTTGAGGCCCCGCTATCAGAGCATTGAAGATTGCCCTCATCTCCAGCATGTTTATAAGAAGGCTGGATTCCTCTGGCAACCATGATATCTGAGCTCTTAAGGGACCCCAAACTGCTCTCCAGCCCGATAGACTGGCATCCGTAGTCACAATATTCCAAGATGCAAAAAGCACGTGCCTTGAGCCAGATAATCCTGACAGAGCCACCAAGCGATTCTCTCGTGTGGTTGTCTAGGATGATCCTTTGAGATAGATCTGAATGATCATCGTTCCATTGTCTGAACATACAGTACATAGTTGAAGAGGTCTCAGATGGAAATGAGCAAAAGGAATAATGTCCATGGTCACTACCATGACACCAATCACCTCCATGCACTGAGTCACTGAAGGACGTGCAGACAATTGAAGAGAGAGACAGGCAGAAAGAAGTATGGATTGTCTTAGATCCGTTAAAAAGATCTTCATAGACATTGAGTCTATGACTGTCCCCAAGAAACAAACTCTGGCATTGGGAACCAGAGACCTCTTGTCCAAATGTATCTTCCACCCATGAGAGTGAAGAAGACACAAGAGAGAGTCCATGTGAGATCTAGCAAAATGAAAAGATAGAGCCTGAACCAAGATATCATCCAGGTACGGAGCCATAGCAATTCCTTGCATCCTGGCTACCGCTAAAAGAGTCCCCAGCACCTTTGTAAAGATTCTGGAAGCTGTAGCCAGACCAAAAGGGAGGGCTACAAATTGGAAGTGTTTGTCTAGAAAGGCAAACCGCAGGAACTGATGTTCTGCAGGAGGGACCAGGACAATCACTCCCAGAGAGGATAGGCCCCTAATACAACTTGAAGGGACATAAAACAGGTTGAGATCTGTGCATATCCTAAAAGGGCTAATTAATTAAAAAGTGTTTGCATAAAAAAATGTTTATAAATTGCTGGCAAGAATTTTAAAATATTTTTCAAAAATAAGCAAAATTCATTACATAGCTAAGCTTCCCGGAGAAACCAACTCCACCACCCCCCCTTATCATTGTTTAGACACAGGCATTGTATTTCAATTGAGTTCACAGCTTCTAGGCATGCTACAGCAGATTATCCCTATGCATTTACTTGTTTTATGTCCCTTTAAGAATGCCTCTCTTTTCGTCAGGTTTGAAGAGTGTCTTGATAGAAGGAATTTGCCACTTGGAGGGCAAGACTTGAAGCCTATCCTGTATCCCTGGGAGACAACATCCACTGCCCAAGGGTCTGGAACGTCACAAATCCAAGCTTCCTGGAAGAAGGAAAGTCTGCCCCCTTTTTGGTTTGCTTGTTATTGTTCCAAGACTGATTAGCTTTCCAGGAATGACAATTAGTATACTGACAACCTTTAGGTCTCATCTTTTTATCCTGAGGAAGGAAGGAACCCTTTCCTCCCGTCATCGTAAAAATAATGAAACCAAGCCCAGGCCCAATAAAGACTACCCTTCAAAACGCAAGACAAGAAGTCTAGATTTAGACACCATGTCAGCTGACCAAGACTTTAACCATAAGACCCTGCAAGACAGGGCTGCGAAACCTGAGGATTTCACACTCAAGCAAACGACCTGCAAATTATCATCACAAATAAAAGAATTGGCCTACTTTAACGCTTTAATCAGATCCTGAATCTCCTCCAAAGGAGTTTCTTCCAAGATCAATTCAGATAAGGAGGCACAACAGTAAGAGGCGACTCCAGCGACGGCTGTAATACTCACAGCCAGATGCCATAAAAGGCTAAACTGATTAAAAATTCTCTTTAGGTACCCTTCCATTTTCCTGTCCATAGGGTCCTTAAAGGAGGTACCATCCTCCAACGGAATAGTAGTTCTTTTAGCCGAAGTGGAGATAGTCCCATCCACTTTAGGGACATTACTCCATAGCTCTAAGATGGAGTCAGAAACAGGAAACATTCTTTTAAAATTAGAAGATGAAGAAAAAGGAATCCCCGTTTCTCCCGTTCCTTAGAAATTATGTCAGAGATTTGAGCTGGAACAGGAAAGACTTCCACAGACTTGGGTTTGATATTATATCCTCTGTTTAATTTAGGAATTTTAGGAGCCTCAGATGGCTTGGGCTCTGGAACATCCAAGGTAGCTAACACCTCTTTGAGTAATAAATGCAGGTGTTCAAGCTTAAATCTAAAATGAACCTCTTCTGATTCTACTGGACTGTCTGAAGCAGAGTCAGATTAAGAGATTTCACCTTCAGAGGCAATGAGATGTGTGATAAACTGACTAACGCAGCCTTGGAGTTAGAAGAGAGTCCTATATTAGAAGAAATGTTTAGTTTTTCTCTTCCTCTTACCTGCAATAGGTAAAGAGCTCAATGCAGCAGGTACATCAGATTAAAGCTGTGCTGCAAAATCTCCTGGTAAAAAAATTTCCCTATAAAGAGTTTGAGCTGAGCCGCAGGGCACTGCCGGTGCAACTACTAGGGATGTCAAAGGCAACAGAGTCCTTAGAAGTAGAAGGCTCTGAGGAGTTAAATTTCTTTAAAAAAGCAAAGATTTTTTTTAGACTTTGACTGCATCATAGAAGACAAACATACATAATATAGTTGTGCAGGGGGAACTACACGGGCCTTTTCACAGAATAAACATTTGTCCCCAGAGGTTAAGGGGAAATATTGTTATCCGTATGCATTCTGTTCCCTCAGATTTAATATTAGACTAATCCTTTGACAGAAAAAAATAATGAAATAATTCTAAAAAAATAAAAACTATTTGCGTCACCTAGATACTCCCCAGCTATGACTGGGGAACTTGCCACCTCCAAGTACCGAAGTGTAATTTTAACCAACTTCAACCAGAGTTGACAGAAGTGCACAACCTCGCAAGTTCCATGACAGAGTAAGAAGCGGAAGCGAGAGTAACGCTACAGCGTTCACGTGACCTATAGGAAGATCAGAGCTCTGTAAAAGTGCACAAGGATAAAAACGTCACCAAATTTAACTCCTGGCCACCAGAGCAGGCAAAGACAACAAAGCTTAAGTATCCCTTCCACTTCCCATACTCCCCAGTCATTCAGCCGAGGGAATAAGGAAAGAGAAAGAGGAACACAAGGGGTATGGACGTGCCTGAAGATTATAAATGTAAATGCCGCCTTAAAAATTGCCAGGTAAGAAAATAATTTATCAGGTAAGCATAAATTTTGTTTTCTTTCTAATGGCATGGAGAGTCCACGATTCCATTCACTTACTGTTGGGAAACCAATACCCAAGCAGAGAGGACACAGAATGGACAGGGAGGAAGAACTAAAGGTATGCAGATCTAAACTGAAGGCACCACCGCTTGAAGTACCTTTCTCCCAAAAGAAGCCTCAGCTGAGACAAAAAAAAAAATTTGTAAAATTTTGAAATGGTATGCAAAGAGCACCAAGTAGCTGCCTTACATATTTGTTCCATGGGAGCTTTGTTCTTAAAAGCCTAGGAAGAAGAAACAGCATGGGTAGAGTGAGCCATAATCCTCTCAGGAGGCTGCTGTCCAGCAGTCTCAGAAGCCAAACGAATGAAACTCCTCAGCCAAAAGGAAAGAGTAGTTGTAGTGGCTTTTAGGCCCTTGGACCTACCGGAATACATTACAAACAGTGAAGAAGATTGTCTAAACTCCTTGGTAGCCTGGAGATAGAACTTTAGAGTATGAACCCCATCCAGATTGTGAAGCAAATGTTCCTTCTGAGAAGAAGGATTAGGGCAGAAGGAAGGAACTACAATCTCCTGATTAATAGTGCGGTCAGAAATCACCTTGGGAAGGAAACCTAACTTAGTACGGAGAACAGCCTTATCTGCATGGAAACTAAGATAAGGAGAGTCACACTATAAGGTCAACAATTCTGAAACTCTACGAGCAGAAAAAATAGCCAACAAAAACAAAACTTCACAAGATACAAGTTTAATATCAACAGAATGCATAGGCTCAAATGGAGTCTGTTGCAGAATATGAAGAACTAGATTAAGGCTCCAGGGAGGAGCAATAGGTTTAAACACAGGCCTGATTCTAACCAGGGCCTGAACAAAAGACTGAACACCCGCCAAACTGGCTAACTCTTTATGCAACAAAACTGAAAGGGCAGAGATCTGTCCTTATAAAGAACTAGCAAACAAACTTTTCTCCAAACCCTCTTGGAGAAACAAAAGAATTTGAGGAACTCGTACCTTGTGCCAAGGAAAACCTTGAAACTCGTACCAAGAGAGATAGGTGCACCAGACCTTTTTGATACATCTGGTGAGTCACTTACATAGGCCGCCTGAATTAGAGTGTCAATGACCCTATCTAAAAAACCTCTAAGCGTTTAATCTCCACACAGTCAGCCTCATAGAATTTTGATGAAGGAATGGACCTTGAAGTAGAAGGAAGGGAAGGACGACATCTTCACCAAACCCGCAAACCAAATCCTGCGTGGCCAAGCTGGATCAATTAGGATCACAGAGGTCCGCTGCTCCTTGATGCGGGCTATGGCCATGGGAAGAACGGCAAACAAAGAGAACATATATATTTGACTGAACTCCCACCGAAATGCTAGTGCATCCTGATCTGGACCCGTATCTGGGTAGCTTGGTATTGAGGCGAGAAGCCATTAGGTCTATCTCCGGAACACCCCACCTGAGGGTTATCTCGAAAAACACCTCGGATGAAGAGCTCACTCCCCTGGATGGAACGCCTGTCTGCTCAGATAGTTGTCCACTCCCGGGATATGAATGGCCGAAATGTGATAACCCAACAGTAACAAAGGAACAAAATAAATAAAAGATCCCTTTTTAGTTCTTTTATTTCCTTATCAAATAAAATATCTGAAAATGGCACGGCCGAAAAAATCTACACACCCGTGAAAATGTCGGTCCTACGTTCATGGTTGCAAAAGTCTACACACCCTTAGCGTCTAACATGCTTAATAAATGAGCAGACGCTGTGGTCATACATATTGAAAGGCACAACACCACCTTAGATGTAATAAGATAATTAAAAAAAACAAAGAGAATTCTGATAGCCAAGTCCCTAAACACAGGCAATCCCTAAATAAAAGTCTGCTGCATATTTAAAGTGGAAAACCCATCAGGCATTTTCCATTAGTATCCACAGACCCCGTCAGAGGATATCAGGTGCCATCTAGTCACCTATAGTAAGGCCTATCTTCTCAGTGTCCTATAAAATTATTAAAAAGCCCCTTAACATAAGGGGTAAACTAAAGTCCCCATGCTCAGAAATAAAGGCTTCTAGGAGATAGACAAACTGAATATGCCATAGAGGTCCCCTAAAAAGGAAAAACATTTACCTTTGGAGCCTCTAATGTGGAGCAGACATAGCACTTTTAGGTCTGTCAGCTTCATCCAGACTTCTGAAAGGGACACTGAACCCAAATTTTTTTCTTTCGTGATTCAGATAGAGCATGACATTTTAAGCAACTTTCTAATTTACTCCTATTATTACTTTTTCTTCGTTCTCTTGCTATCTTTATTTGAAAAAGAAGGCATCTAAGGGTTTTTTTTGTTCAGACTCTGGACAGCACTTTTTTTATTGGTGGATGAATTTAACAACCAATCAGCAAGAACAACCCAGGTTGTTAACCAAAAATGGACCGGCATCTAAACTTACATTCTTGCATTTCAAATAAAGATACCAAGAGAATGAAGAAAATTTGATAATAGGAGTAAATTAGAAAGTTGCTTAAAATTTCATGCTCTATTTGAATCACGAAAGAAAAAATGTGGGTTCAGTGTCCCTTTAAGTAGAAGGAAAGCAGTGTAA
Organism: Bombina bombina; assembly: GCF_027579735.1. Taxonomy (NCBI): domain Eukaryota; kingdom Metazoa; phylum Chordata; class Amphibia; order Anura; family Bombinatoridae; genus Bombina; species Bombina bombina. The sequence continues at coordinate 265,450 of NW_026511358.1, read as the reverse complement.
CTAACACTGGTTGCCGGGTGGGGGTTAGTCTAGATTGCTGAAGAAAGGAGAAGCCTCCCTGCAACCTCCAGCAGCTAACAGCTACCAATACTCTTACTAAAGAGGATTACATGGACACAGCATTACCCCAGTCCTACTTGAAGGAAAGCTATACATTAAAGGACTTAGTTCAATATTTCTTCAGAACACTGTCTTCACTTCCTCCTTGTTACAGAAGCAAATAATGACGGGGGAGTATGGGAAGGGGGATGGATACTTAAGCTTTGCTGGGGTGTCTTTGCCTCTTCCTGGTGGCCATGAGTTGAATTTTCCCCAACAGTAATTGAATGGAATTGTGGACTCTCCATGCCATTTGAAAGAAATACGTCACAAGATAGAGGCATCGCCATATTGTACTGCCTGCGTTATGAATATAAATAAAGAAAACAGAATTTATGCTTACCTGATAAATTACTTTCTCCAACGGTGTGTCCGGTCCACGGCGTCATCCTTACTTGTGGGATATTCTCTTCCCCAACAGGAAATGGCAAAGAGTCCCAGCAAAGCTGGCCATATAGTCCCTCCTAGGCTCCGCCCACCCCAGTCATTCGACCGACGGACAGGAGGAAATATATATAGGAGAAACCATATGGTACCGTGGTGACTGTAGTTAGAGAAAATAATTCATCAGACCTGATTAAAAAACCAGGGCGGGCCGTGGACCGGACACACCGTTGGAGAAAGTAATTTATCAGGTAAGCATAAATTCTGTTTTCTCCAACATTGGTGTGTCCGGTCCACGGCGTCATCCTTACTTGTGGGAACCAATACCAAAGCTTTAGGACACGGATGAAGGGAGGGAGCAAATCAGGTTACCTAAACGGAAGGCACCACAGCTTGCAAAACCTTTCTCCCAAAAATAGCCTCCGAAGAAGCAAAAGTATCAAATTTGTAAAATTTGGCAAAAGTGTGCAGTGAAGACCAAGTCGCTGCCTTACATATCTGGTAAACAGAAGCCTCATTCTTGAAGGCCCATGTGGAAGCCACAGCCCTAGTGGAGTGAGCTGTGATTCTTTCAGGAGGCTGCCGTCCGGCAGTCTCATAAGCCAATCGGATGATGCTTTTAAGCCAAAAGGAAAGAGAGGTAGAAGTCGCTTTTTGACCTCTCCTTTTACCAGAATAAACAACAAACAAGGAAGATGTTTGTCTGAAATCTTTAGTAGCCTCTAAATAGAATTTTAGAGCACGGACTACGTCCAAATTGTGTAACAAACGTTCCTTCTTTGAAACTGGATTCGGACACAAAGAAGGTACAACTATCTCCTGGTTAATATTTTTGTTAGAAACAACTTTAGGAAGAAAACCAGGCTTAGTACGCAAAACCACCTTATCTGCATGGAACACCAGATAGGGCGGAGAACACTGCAGAGCAGATAACTCTGAAACTCTTCTAGCAGAAGAAATTGCAACCAAAAACAAAACTTTCCAAGATAGTAACTTAATATCTATGGAATGTAAAGGTTCAAACGGAACCCCTTGAAGAACTGAAAGAACTAGATTTAGACTCCAGGGAGGAGTCAAAGGTCTGTAAACAGGCTTGATCCTAACCAGAGCCTGAACAAATGCTTGAACATCTGGCACAGCTGCCAGTCTTTTGTGTAGTAAGACAGATAAAGCAGAGATCTGTCCCTTTAGAGAACTTGCAGATAATCCTTTCTCCAAACCTTCTTGTAGAAAGGAGAGAATGTTAGGAATTTTTATCTTATTCCATGGGAATCCTTTGGATTCACACCAACAGATATATTTTTTCCATATTTTATGGTAAATTTTTCTAGTTACAGGTTTTCTGGCCTGAACCAGAGTATCTATTACAGAATCTGAAAACCCACGCTTCGATAGAATCTAGCGTTCAATCTCCAAGCCGTCAGCTGGAGGGAGACCAGATTTGGATGTTCGAATGGACCCTGAACAAGAAGGTCCTGTCTCAAAGGTAGCTTCCATGGTGGAGCCGATGACATATTCACCAGGTCTGCATACCAAGTCCTGCGTGGCCACGCAGGAGCTATCAAGATCACCGAGGCCCTCTCCTGATTGATCCTGGCTACCAGCCTGGGAATGAGAGGAAACGGTGGAAATACATAAGCTAGGTTGAAGGTCCAAGGTGCTACTAGTGCATCTACTAGAGTCGCCTTGGGATCCCTGGATCTGGACCCGTAGCAAGGAACCTTGAAGTTCTGACGAGACGCCATCAGATCCATGTCTGGAATGCCCCATAATTGAGTTATTTGGGCAAAGATCTCCGGATGGAGTTCCCACTCCCCCAGATGGAATGTCTGACGACTCAGAAAATCCGCCTCCCAGTTTTCCACTCCTGGGATGTGGATCGCAGACAAGTGGCAGGAGTGATTCTCCGCCCATTGAATTATTTTGGTCACTTCTTTCATCGCCAGGGAACTCCTCGTTCCCCCCTGATGATTGATATATGCAACGGTCGTCATGTTGTCTGATTGGAACCTTATGAATTTGGCCTTTGCTAGTTGAGGCCAAGCTCTGAGAGCATTGAATATCGCTCTCAGTTCCAGAATGTTTATCGGGAGAAGAGACTCTTCCCGAGACCATAGACCCTGAGCTTTCAGGGATTCCCAGACCGCGCCCCAGCCCACTAGACTGGCGTCGGTCGTGACAATGACCCACTCTGGTCTGCGGAAGCTCATTCCCTGGGACAGATGGTCCAGGGTCAGCCACCAACGGAGTGAATCTCTGGTCTTTTGGTCTACTTGAATCATTGGAGACAAGTCTGTATAATCCCCATTCCACTGTTTGAGCATGCACAGTTGTAATGGTCTTAGATGAATTTGTGCAAAAGGAACTATGTCCATTGTTGCAACCATCAATCCTACTACTTCCATGCACTGCGCTATGGAAGGACGAGGAACAGAATGAAGCACTTGACAAGAGCTTAGAAGTTTTGATTTTCTGACCTCTGTCAGAAAAATCCTCATTTCTAAGGAATCTATTATTGTTCCCAAGAAGGGAACTCTTGTCGACGGAGACAGAGAACTTTTTTATTTGTTCACCTTCCATCCGTGAGATCTGAGAAAGGCTAGAACGATGTCCGTATGAGCCTTTGCTTTTGACAGGGACGACCCTTTTTTTTGAATGTCGTCCAAGTAAGGTACTACTGCAATGCCCCTCGGTCTTAGAACCGCTAGAAGGGACCCTAGCACCTTTGTGAAAATCCTTGGAGCAGTGGCTAACCCGAATGGGAGGGCCACAAACTGGTAATGCTTGTCCAGAAAAGCGAACCTTAGGAACCGATGATGTTCTTTGTGGATAGGAATATGTAGGTACGCATCCTTTAGATCCACGGTAGTCATAAATTAACTTTCCTGGATAGTGGGTAGAATCGTTCGAATGGTTTCCATCTTGAACGATGGTACCCTGAGAAATTTGTTTAGGATCTTCAAATCCAAAATTGGTCTGAAAGTTCCCTCTTTTTTGGGAACTACGAACAGATTGGAGTAAAATCCCATTCCTTGTTCCTTTATCGGAACTGGGTGTATCACTCCCATCTTTAACAGGTCTTCTACACAATGTAAGAATGCCTGTCTCTTTATTTGGTTTGAGGATAAGTGAGACATGTGGAACCTTCCCCTTGGGGTAGTTCCTTGAATTCCAGGAGATAACCTTGAGAAACTATTTCTAGCGCCCAGAGATCCTGAACATCTCTTGCCCAAGCCTGAGCAAAGAGAGAGAGTCTGCCCCCCACTAGATCCGGTCCCGGATCGGGGGCTACTCCTTCATGCTGTTTTGTTAGCAGTGGCGGGCTTCTTGGCCTGCTTACCCTTGTTCCAGCCTTGCATCGGTTTCCAGGCTGGTTTGGGTTGTGAGGCATTACGCTCTTGCTTAGAGGATGCAGAATTAGAGGCCGGTCCGTTCCTGAAATTGCGAAAGGGACGAAAATTAGACTTATTTTTAGCCTTAAAAGACCTATCTTGTGGAAGGGCGTGGCCCTTTCCCCCAGTGATGTCTGAAATAATCTCTTTCAATTCTGGTCCAAATAAAGTTTTACCTTTGAAAGGGATGTTAAGCAATTTTGTCTTGGATGACACATCCGCTGACCAAGACTTTAGCCAAAGCGCTCTGCGCGCCACGATAGCAAACCCTGAATTTTTCGCCGCTAATCTAGCTAATTGCAAAGCGGCATCTAAAATAAAAAAGTTAGCCAATTTAAGTGCGTGAACTCTGTCCATAACCTCCTCATATGGAGTCTCTCTACTGAGCGACTTTTCTAGTTCCTCGAACCAGAACCACGCTGCTGTAGTGACAGGAACAATGCACAAAATTGGTTGTAGAAGGTAACCTTGCTGTACAAAAATCTTTTTAAGCAAACCTTCCAATTTTTTATCCATAGGATCTTTGAAAGCACAACTATCTTCGATAGGAATAGTAGTGCGTTTGTTTAGAGTAGAAACTGCCCCCTCGACCTTAGGGACTGTCTGCCATAAGTCCTTTCTGGGGTCGACCATAGGAAATAATTTCTTAAATATAGGGGGGGGAACAAAAGGTATGCCGGGTTTTTCCCACTCCTTATTTACTATGTCCGCCACCCGCTTGGGTATAGGAAAAGCGTCGGGGTGCACCGGAACCTCTAGGAACTTGTCCATCTTGCATAATTTCTCTGGAATGACCAAGTTGTCACAATCATCCAGAGTAGATAACACCTCCTTAAGCAGTGCGCGGAGATGTTCTAATTTAAATTTAAATGTCACAACATCAGGTTCAGGTTGATGAGAAATTTTTCCTGAATCTGAGATTTCTCCATCTGACAAAACCTCCCTCATGGCCCCTTCAGATTGGTGTGAGGGTATGACAGAACAATTATCATCAGCGCCCTCTTGCTCTTCAGTGTTTAAAACAGAGCAATCGCGCTTTCTCTGATAAGTAGGCATTTTGGATAAAATATTTGCTATGGAGCTATCCATTACAGCCGTTAATTGTTGCATGGTAATAAGCATTGGCGCACTAGATGTACTAGGGGCCTCCTGCGTGGGCAAAACTGGTGTAGACACAGTAGGAGATGATGTAGTATCATGTTTACTCCCCTCATCTGAGGAATCATCTTGGGCAATTTCATTATCTGTGGCAGTACTGTCCTTACTTTGTTTGGACGCTATGGCACAATTATCACATAAATTTAAATGGGGAGACACATTGGCTTTCATACATATAGAACATAGCTTATCTGAAGGTACAGACATGTTAAACAGGCTTAAACTTGTCAACAAAACACAAAAAACGTTTTAAAACAAAACCGTTACTGTCTCTTTAAATTTTAAACAGAAAACACTTTATTACTGAATATGTGAAAAAGTATGAAGGAATTGTTCAAAAATTACCAAAATTTCACCACAGTGTCTTAAAGCATTAAAAGTATTGCACACCAAATTTCAGAGCTTTAACCCTTAAAATAACGGAACCGGAGCCGTTTTTAAATTTAACCCCTATACAGTCCCAGCTATAGTCTTTGCTGAGACCCAACCAAGCCCAGAGGGGAATACGATACCAATTGACGCCTTCTAGAAGCTTTTCCAGCAATTTTTAGATCCTCACACATGCATCTGCATGCCCTGCTCTCAAAAAACAACTGCGCAGTAATGGCGCGAAAATGAGGCTCAGTCTATAACTAGAAAGGCCCCCTGACTGGAAAAGGTGTCTAACACAGTGCCTGCCTTTTATAAACGTTCCCCAAGATTATAAATGCAAATTGTCAGCCTAAATCTGAATAATATGCCCAAATAAAGCAATCGATTTAGCCCATAAAAATGTCTACCAGTTTTTTAGCCCATAATAAGCCCTTTATTCTGTTTGTTTGACTAAGAAAATGGCTTACCGGTCCCCATGAGGGGGAATGACAGCCTTGCAGCATTACATGGTCTTGTTAGAAATATGGCTAGTCATACCTTAAGCAGAAAAGTCTGCTAACTGTTTCCCCCAACTGAAGTTACTTCATCTCAACAGTCCTATGTGGAAACAGCAATCGATTTTAGTTACTGTCTGCTAAAATCATCTTCCTCTCACAAACAGAAATCTTCATCCTTTTCTGTTTCAGAGTAAATAGTACATACCAGCACTATTTTAAAATAACAAACACTTGATAGAAGAATAAAAACTACATTTAAACACCAAAAAACTCTTAACCATCTCCGTGGAGATGTTGCCTGTGCAACGGCAAAGAGAATGACTAGGGTGGGCGGAGCCTAGGAGGGACTATATGGCCAGCTTTGCTGGGACTCTTTGCCATTTCCTGTTGGGGAAGAGAATATCCCACAAGTAAGGATGACGCCGTGGACCGGACACACCAATGTTGGAGAAATAACAGCGCTCCCTTGACTAAAAACATATATTGTGAAACACACATCCACATCTTACTACTAAGAACAGGATCCACTTCAGACTAGGGGGCATATTTAACAATGTGCGAGCGGACATGATACGAAGTAGCGTATCATGTCTGCTGCCTATCGCTAAATGCCGACATTATACGCTGTCGGAATTTATCATTGCACCAGCAGTTCTTGTGAACTGCTGGTGCAATGCTGACCCCTGCAGATTTGCGGCCAATCTGCCGCTAGCAGGGGTGTCAATCAACCCGATCGAATTTGATCTAGTTGATTTCTGTCTGCCGCCTCAGAGCAGACGGACAAGTTATGGAGCAGTGGTCTTTAGAGGCCCCTTCTGGAAACAAGGGGCCTCAAGCTCCATACGGAGCTTGATAAATATGCCCCTAGAGCTCACTAACTCTTAAATAAAAAAAAATAAAAAAAAAGCCCAGACAGCCTCAGTCCCTCTTGCAGATAACAATCCTAAAGAAAGGATCTATGTGCAAGCAGTATGTAGTGCCCTGGATTAGAACTGCCCTGTTAGTAAGCCCCTTAACACAAGGGGTAAACTAAAGTCCCCAGGCTCAGAAATAAAGGCTTCTAGGAGATAGACAAACTGAATATGCCATAGAGGTCCCCTAAAAAGGAAAAACATTTACACTTGGAGCCTCTAATGTGGGACAGACACAGCACTTCCAGGTCTGACAGCTTCATCCAGACTTCTTACAGGGACCTGACTTAACACTGGTTGTCTGATGGGGGAGTTAGCACAGATTTTCTGGAGAGAGGTTCCCTGCGACTTCCAGCAGCTAACAGCTACCAATACTCTTACTAAGAGGTTTACATGGACACAGCATTAACCCAGTCCTATCTTAAAGGGAAGCTACCCATTGAAGGACATAATTTTTTTCAGAGCACCATCTTCATCTCCTCCTAGTTACAGAGGCAAAGAATGACTTGGGGAGTATGGGTAATGGGAGGATACTTAACCTCTGGCTGGGGTGTCTTTGCCTCCTCCTGGTGACCAGGTGGTGAATTTTCCCAACAGTTATGAATGGAATCGTGGACTCTCCATGCCATTGAACAGAAAATCTGTTGTGTTTTTTTGTTTTGTTTTAAGCACATATAGTACAGGCTGCTATATAAGCTTGTGTATGCTTCATCAGAGAGGGCCACCAGACATTCTGTTAAAGGTGTGCTATGGTGCCTCTCACTGGTCACTACAGTTACCAGACAATAGGCTATAATCAGCCCATGCTAAAACTTACTTTTAAAGGATGGGTGGAACAAGCATGAGTTTAGGTGGTGGAGTACTGCTCTGTTACTATGGGCTAAAATGTTAGTGTCTGGAATGATAGTTAAAAGACCATTAGATACAGTAGCATTGCATAATAAAAAAGCAATGAAATAACACATACAGTGAATTTTAAATGAACAATAGATTTGTTTTCTAACAAATTTAATTTTTTTTATCTGCCGGCCTCATGTATCATGTGACAGCTAGCAGCCAATCACAGACTTATATATGTATACTCTTTGAAGTCTTGCACATGCTCAGTAGCTGCTAGTGCCACATAAAGTGTGCATATAAAAAGACTGCAGTTTTATAATTGAAATAAAGTAGACGATCTCTTAACTCCTTCCCTACCGGACTTTCGGAGAAAAACTTGCCCAAAATACCATATCTTTTTTAGCATTTTTGCTACAATTCCATTTAAACACAAAAAGAGCCTTGCTTTTTTTATTTACCTGTCAAAACTATATATATTTTTAAGTAGACAACCAGAAGCATTTATCTAGGCCCATTTTGGTATATTTCATGCCACCATTTCCCTGCCAAATGCGGTCAAATAAAAAAAAAAAAATTTCCACAAACTTTGGGTTTCTCACTGAAATTATTTACATATTGCTTGTGCAATCATCAAATTGTTGTAAAAGCTTCTCTGGTATCCTCTTTGTTCATACATAGTAGACATATATGGCTTTGTAGTTGCTTTTTGGTAATTAGAAGGCCTCTAATTGCAGCTGTGCACCACACTTCTATTATTCCCAGCAGTGAAGGCAGCAACTTGTAAGCTTTAGCGTAAAGATTACCCTCCTACCTGACACTTCCCACCCCTGATCTCTACCTGATCCCTCCTAAACAGCTCTTCCTTCCCTCACCCCCACTGGTCACCCCCATCTTAATTACTGGCAGACAGCCTGCCAATATAACATTTTAAGACCTTTTTTTTTTAAATACATTTTTTTATTTTTTCTGCAGGGTAGGATACCCCTTACCCTCCAACCTCCCTGATCCCTCCCAAACAGCTCTCTAACCCTCCCCCATCTAATTAGTCTGTGTCACTGTGTGTAACGATCATCTGCTGGTGCCAGTGGGAGGTGCAGTCGGGAATCCGGGAGGCGGGTGGGAGGACCCTACACACAAAAAAAATAATAATAAAGGGAGAGTGAGGGAAGGAGCGCTACACGACAGAAAATGGAGAAGTACCTAAGATGGCCATCTTAGGTACTTCTCCATTTTTCTGTAGCATTGCGCTCCTTCCTCCCACTCGCCTCACGGATTCCCAACTGCACCTCCCACCAGCACCAGCAGATGATCGTTACACACAGTGGCACAGACAGGATCACTGTGTGTAACGATCCGGCATCGGTCCTCATATGGAACCCGAGCACCGATCCTGCTCCAGTTACATATGTGGGCAGATGCCTGGAGCTCAGGAACTCCAGCTCTCGGCTGTAACTTAAAACCCGAGACTGCTGGAACTCCAACGTATATATACGTCTCGTGGTACGATCAGCAAAGTACTGCAAGATGTATATATACGTCCATATGGGTGAAGGGGTTAAAACTGCATGCTCTATCTAAATCACAAAAGTATAATTTTGATCTTAGTGTTCCTTCAACATTTTCAGAACCAACGTATAAGGTAAAAGAAAATTAAACAAGGAGGAGACAAATGCCCAACTACTTTGTCCAAAGTTTAG